>NW_027593273.1:0-35340 GCF_964213995.1 Mustelus asterias
GTGTGAGAGAGTGTGTGTGTGTGCGAGAGAGAGTGTGAGAGAGTGTGTGTGTGTGTGAGAGAGTGTGTGAGAGAATGTGTGTGAGAGAGAGTGTGAGAGAGTGTGTGTGTGTGTGTGAGAGAGAGTGTGTGTGTGTGTGAGAGAGAGTGTGTGTGAGAGAGTATGTGATGAGAGAGAGAGAGTGTGTGTGTGAGAGAGAGCGTGAGAGAGAGAGTGTGTGTGTGTGAGAGAGAGAGAGTGTGTGTGTGTGAGAGAGAGTGTGTGTGTGTGTGAGAGGGAGTGTGTGTGTGAGAGAGTGTGTGTGAGAGAGTATGTGATGAGAGAGAGAGAGTGTGTGTGTGAGAGAGAGTATGTGAGTGTAATAGAGTGTGAGAGAGATTGGGAGTTTGTGTGTGAGTGAGTGAGAGAGTGTATCAGAGTGAGTGTGAGTGACAATGTGAGTGAGTGTGTGTGTGAGAGAGTGTATGTGCAGCACTCCCTCAGCACTGACCCTCTGTCAGTGTGGCACTCCCTCAGCACTGACCCTCTGTCAGTGTGGCACTCTCCCAGGACTGACCCTCTGACAGTGCGGCACCCCCTCAGTACTGACCCTCTGACAGTGCGGCACTCCCCCAGGACTGACCCTCTGACAGTGCGGCACCCCCTCAGTACTGACCCTCTGACAGTGCGGCACCCCCTCAGTACTGACCCTCTGACAGTGCGGCACCCCCTCAGTACTGACCCTCCGACACTGCGGCACTCCCTGGAGTGAATACTGAGGGAGGGTCAGTGCTGTGAAAGTACTAAACTGTCGGAGGGTCAGTGCTGAGGGAGTGCCGCACTGTCAGAGGGTCAGTGCTGAGGGAGTGCCGCACTGTCAGAGGGTCAGTACTGAGGGAGTGCCGCACTGTCAGAGGGTCAGTGCTGAGGGAGTGCCGCACTGTCAGTGGGTCAGTGCTGAGGGAGTGCCGCACTGTCAGAGGGTCAGTGCTGAGGGAGTGCCGCACTGTCAGAGGGTCAGTGCTGAGGGAGTGCCGCACTGTCAGAGGGTCAGTGCTGAGGGAGTGCCGCACTGTCAGAGGGTCAGTGCTGAGGGAGTGCCGCACTGTCGGAGGGTCAGTACTGAGGGAGTGCCGCACTGTCAGAGGGTCAGTGCTGAGGGAGTGCCGCACTGTCAGAGGGTCAGTGCTGAGGGAGTGCCGCACTGTCGGAGGGTCAGTGCTGAGGGAGTGCCGCACTGTCAGAGGGTCAGTACTGAGGGAGTGCCGCACTGTCAGAGGGTCAGTGCTGAGGGAGTGCCGCACTGTCAGTGGGTCAGTGCTGAGGGAGTGCCGCACTGTCAGAGGGTCAGTGCTGAGGGAGTGCCGCACTGTCGGAGGGTCAGTGCTGAGGGAGTGCCGCACTGTCAGAGGGTCAGTGCTGAGGGAGTGCCGCACTGTCGGAGGGTCAGTACTGAGGGAGTGCCGCACTGTCGGAGGGTCAGTGCTGAGGGAGTGCCACACTGTCGGAGGATCAGTGCTGAGGGAGTGCCGCACTGTCGGAGGGTCAGTGCTGAGGGAGTGCCGCACTGTCGGAGGGTCAGTGCTGAGGGAGTGCCGCACTGTCGGAGGGTCAGTGCTGAGGGAGTGCCGCACTGTCGGAGGGTCAGTGCTGAGGGAGTGCCACACTGTCGGAGGATCAGTGCTGAGGGAGTGCCGCACTGTCGGAGGGTCAGTACTGTGAGAGTGCCGCACTGTCAGAGGGTCAGTACTGAGGGTCTGAATTAGCTGTGCCGTTATTGCTTGGCCACGTTTCCAACGATCCAACTGGGACTAACACATTGCATTAGACCTCCTTCTACCTGTAAGGGGCTTTGAGACATCCAGTGTCCACTGATAGGCGCTACCCAAATGCAGAGCCTTGCTGCCTGCGAGGTGGAGCAGAGAGGAGGCCGCAGAGGCACCAGCCTCCACCAGATGGAGCTCCTGCTCAACAAATCGGCCCCCAACTTGCCCAAGACCTGGAACAAAATCTCTCAGTGGCCTCAGAAAAACCCGCAGAAAAAACTCATTTAAAACCAATAAACACCTCTTAACAATTTAGTCGATGTATACTTGGTGGTTTTGCACCCTGGAGCAAGTGTCCCCGAGCGTAATCTTCATGGAAATTGCAGAATTACAGAGAAATGTTTATTTGTTAGTGTCACAAGTAGGCTTACATTAACACGGCAATGAAGTTACTGTGAAAATCCCCGAGCCGCCACACTCCGGCGCCTGTTCGGGTAACACTGAGGGAGAGTTTAGCATGGCCAACGCAGCTAACCAGCACGTCTTTCGGACTGTGGGAGGAAACCGGAGCACCCGGAGGAAACCCACGCAGACACGGGGAGAACGTGCAGACTCCACACAGACAGTGACCCGAGGCTGGAATCGAACCCGGGTCCCTGGCGCTGTGAGGCAGCAGTGCTAACTGATGCACATCAATTTAGACACGAAGCTCGAAGCTCAGTAAATGAAAGGCTTTTATTTACTATTAATGAAGCTGCCAGAACTTATATACACGATCCCAGACTGAAGGGGTCCCGCCCAGAGCAGGGACTCTTATACCTCTCCCAGGAGGCGGAGCCCGACTGGGATGTGCCACAACACTACAGTACAAAGGTGTAACAACCCCACCCTAACCCCAACAGCAACAATAGCACAACCCAACAGTAACATATGTACATCCTTGTAGTACTGGCCAGCCCCTGGCTCAGTACTATCCAGTGGGAACCAACGATGGTTCACCACATTCACCCCTCCTTTGAAAACAAAGGCCGGCAGGGTACAAAAACCAGAATAAAATGTCAGCAGTCTATAAGTTCAGACGGTCAGGGGGACCGCACTGTCGTTGTGACCTCCTCAATACCGGCGGTGACACCGGAGTAGGCACTTGCGGTGGCGTTCTCCCCAAAGTGGCGTCCAGCTGTTCTTCCACGGACTCACAGGCCGGTTGACCGTGAGGTGACGGTAGTCCAGGGGATCCTGACACTCCCTGCGGTGGCGACCATCTTCTGGGCTCAGGCAAGCTGTACATGGGAGTAAAATGGTTAAGCAATGGTCCCGATGCTGCCCGCGCCGTGTCCGGGGAAGAAATGAGAGATAAAGGGTTTGTTACTGGGGGTATGGGAGCGACAGGGGTTGCTACGTCCCCTGCTGGCGCCAGGTCTCGGATCGAGACCGTGTCCTCTCGCCCGTCAGGGTATGCCACATAGGCATACTGAGGGTTGGCGTGGAGGAGATGGACCTGTTCGACCAAGGGGTCGGACTTGCGGGCCCTTACATGTCGCCGCAGGAGGACGGGTCCTGAGTACGTCAACCAAGACGGTAATGAGGTCCCAGAGGAAGACTTCCGAGGGAATGAGAACATCCTCTCGTGGGAGTAGCATTGGTTGCCGTACACAGGAGGGAGCGAATAGAGTGGAGCGCATCAGGGAGCACCTCTTGCCAATGGGAGACTGGAAGACCTTTGGACTTCAGCGCCAGTAAGACAGCCTTCCAGACTGAAGCATTCTCACGTTCCACCTGTCCATTACCCCTAGGGTTGTAACTCGTGGTCCTACTAGAGGCAATCCCGTATGAGAGTAGGAATTGCCTCAAGTCATCGCTCATGAACGACGAGCCCCTGTCGCTATGGATATAGCTGGGGTACCCGAACAGGGTAAAAAGATCACGGAATGCCTTGATCACCGTGGCAGCGGATGTATCCGAGCAGGGAACAACAAAAGGGAACCGGGAGTACTCATCGATTATGTTCAGAAAGTACACGTTCCGATCTGTTGAGGGAAGGGGGCCCTTAAAATCAACACTCAGTCTCTCGAAGGGACGAGTGGCCTTGACCAAATGTGCCCGGTCAGGTCGGTAAAAGTGCGGTTTGCATTCCGCGCAAACCCGACAGCTCCTTGTTACCGACCTGACGTCCTCCACCGAGTAAGGCAGGTTACGGGCTTTTACAAAGTGGTAGAGCCGAGTGACCCCAGGATGGCACAGGTCATTATGGAGGGCGTTCAAACGATCCTCCTGAATGCTAGCGCATGTTCCACGCGAGAGGGCATCCGAGGGCTCATTGAGTTTCCCTGGACGATACATGATGTCGTAGTTATAGGTGGAGAGTTCAATTCTCCACCGCAAGATCTTGTCATTCTTGATCTTGCCCCTCTGCGTGTTGTTGAACATAAACGCCACGGACCGCTGGTCCGTGATCAGGGTGAACCGTTTTCCCGCCAGGTAATGGCGCCAGTGTCTGACGGCCTCCACAATGGCCTGGGCCTCCTTTTCCACCGCTGAATGCTGAATTTCGGGGCCTTGGAGGGTGCGGGAAAAAAATGCGACGGGCCTGCCCGCCTGGTTAAGTGTGGCGGCCAGGGCGAAATCAGATGCATCGCTTTCCACCTGAAAGGGGATGGATTCGTCTAC
This sequence comes from Mustelus asterias, assembly GCF_964213995.1. Classification (NCBI taxonomy): domain Eukaryota; kingdom Metazoa; phylum Chordata; class Chondrichthyes; order Carcharhiniformes; family Triakidae; genus Mustelus; species Mustelus asterias. The sequence continues at coordinate 4,413 of NW_027593273.1, forward strand.
CGCGTGCATCGTAGCTTTCGCGATGTCGGCTTTCAATTTATCGAAGGCCAATTGGGCCTCTGGCGTTAGGGGAAAAGTCGTGGACTTAATAAGCGGACGGGCTTTGCCTGCGTAATTGGGAACCCACTGCGCATAATAAGAGAAGAAGCCTAGGCATCTTCTCAGTGCTTTTGCACTAGCAGGCAAGGGAAGTCCAGCAAGGGGGCGCATACGGTCTGGATCAGGGCCAATGACCCCGTTTTCCACCACGTATCCTAGGATGGCTAAACGGCGCGTACGAAACACACACTTCTCCCTGTTGTAGGTCAAGTTCAGGCGAGATGCAGTGTGTAAGAAGTTCAGGAGGTTTGTGTCGTGGTCCTGCTGGTCATGGCCGCAGATGGTGACATTATCCAGGTACGGGAAGGTAGCCCGCAGCCCGTTCTGGTCCACCATTCGGTCCATAGCACGCTAGAAGACCGAGACCCCATTGGTGACGCCAAAGGGAACCCTGAGAAAATGATACAAGCGACCATCCGCCTCAAAAGCCGTGTATTGTCGGTCCTCTGGGCGAATGGGAAGTTGGTGGTAGGCGGACTTGAGGTCTATGGTGGAGAACACCCGGTACTGCGCAATCTGATTGACCATATCAGATATGCGCGGGAGAGGATACGCATCCAGCTGCGTATATCGGTTAATGGTCTGACTGTAGTCAATGACCATCCGGGGTTTGTTCCCGCTCTTGACCACCACAACCTGTGCTCTCCACGGACTAACACTGGGTTGTATGATCCCTTCTTTGAGAAGCCGCTGAACCTCAGATCTAATGAAGATCCGATCCTCAGTGCTGTAACGCCTACTTTTAGTCGCGATGGGCTTGCAGCCTGGTACCAGATTCTGAAACAAGGAGGGAGTGGTGATCTTTAGCGTCGAGAGGTTGCAGGCGGGGCGCGTTGGGCAATTTGGAGGCTGCTGCTGTTTTCCCACTGCCAGTGAAGGGAGTGGCCCACCGTACTGTAGGATTACGCTCCTCAAGTGGACCATGAAGTTTAGTCCGAGAAGTATTGGCGCGCAAAGATACGGCAACACAAGGAGCTTGAAGCGCTCGTAAATTGTGCCTTGTACTTTCAAGGTTACCACGCAACTCCCTAGCATGGCAACAGACCGGGACCTTGATGCCATAGAGATTGTCTGTTTGGCAGGTTGAATCTGGAGTCCACACCTCTTCACAGTGTCTGGGTGGATAAAGCTCTCAGTGCTCCCGCTGTCAAACAGACAATAAAGCACATGATTGTTTACCTGGATATTCATCATTGAACGATCGAGTCTATGAGGCTTGGCCTGGTCCAGGATGATCGACGCCACCATTGGTTCATGAACGCCACTGCAGGCAGCTGAAATCGATGCAGAGGACCCCTGCTGGTCGTTCGTGGTCAGTGTCAACCAACATGGCTTCCCCCATGAATTGCACGTGGGTGAGGGCGCCAAACTCCGCGACCCCTGGTGGTCATACTCCTCCGACTCCGTCGACTGTAATGGCGTCGTCCTGGCCTCGCACGTGGACGAACCCCGCGACGACTTCGACGATGATGATCCAAGCTCCGAAGAATCGCAGGCCGCACTGCCGTTCCTGGGTTTCGATCGGCACACCTTTGCATAATGCCCTTTTTTACCACATGCGGTGCACAATACAGCTTTAGCGGGACACTTTTTCCGGGTATGTTTTGCTCCTCCACAGAAGGAGCACCGCGGGCCGCACGGGGCTGCAGCCGTCGTCTGGCCCGAATGGGAGCACGTCATTACACAGCATTTCGAACCCGAGGGGCGAGGAGGGATTTGCGACTGCTCCTGCCACGTTGTCTCCACGTGGTCCTCTGGATATAAAACTAAGCTCTTTGAAGCCGACTCGAGCATCTCTGCTAACTCGATGGCCTGGGTAAGATTAAGGTTACCCTTCTCCAACAGTTTAAGTCGAATGTACGACGATCCGACCCCAGCCACAAACGCATCTCGGGCGAGGTCGTACATGCTCTGCTCAGCCAACACAGCTTTGCAGTCACAGCCCCTGGCTAGCTGTAAGAGCTCATTGGCATAGTCCTCCATCGTTTCGCCTGACTGCCGTCGTCGAGTGGCTGGGAGGTAACGAGCGTGTATCTCGTTAGGTGGTTTTGTATAGCGCTTCTTTAGAAGCTCGAGGGCCTTAGGGTAATTAGTGGCCGCACGGATCGCGAGGTAGACTGTGTCGCTTACCCTCGCATGGAGGACCCGGAGTTTGTCATCATCTGTGGTGACCGCTGCGGAGGCTGCCAGGTAGTCTTCGAAACACTTCAGCCAGTGGTCGAAGGTGTTAGAAGCGCCCACCGCACGTGGATCTAGCGTAAGGCATTCAGGCTTGAGAATTTGCTCCATACTCTCTCTTCTTTGTCGAGAGTTTAATAATAGTAAATAAAATTGATGCACATCAATTTAGACACGAGGCTCGAAGCTCAGTAAATGAAGGCTTTTATTTACTATTAATGAAGCTACCAGAACTTATATACACTATCCCAGACTGAAGGTGTCCCGGCCAGAGCAGGGACTCTTATACCTCTCCCAGGAGGCGGAGCCCGACTGGGATGTGCCACAACACTACAGTACAAAGGTGTAACAACCCCACCCTAACCCAACAGCAACAATAGCACAACCCAACAGTAACATATGTACATCCTTGTAGTCCTGGCCAGCCCCTGGCTCAGCACTATCCAGTGGGAACCAACGATGGTTCACCACACTAACCCACTGTGCCACCGTGCCGGGGCGGGTTAGGGGGATTGGCCATGCTAAATTGCCTCTTAGTGTCCAAAGATGTGCAGGTTGGGGGGATTGGCCGTGCTAAAGTGCCCCTCATTGTACCCGAACAGGCGCCGGAGTGTGGCGACTGGGGGATTTTCACAATAACTTCATTGCAGTGTTAATGTCAGCCTACTTGTGACACTAATGAATAAACTTTAAACTTAACACTCAAACCCCCACAGGGGACAATCACACAGTTTGTCAGGAGACTATTCGGCCCATCGAGACTGTTCCAGCCCTCTGAAGCATCTATCCGATAGTGCCGCTCCCCTGCCCTGCTCTGTCCTCTGTACCCCTGCTGTTCTTTCCCCTTTGGAGGGTTTCTGCAACTCCACCCTCCCTCTTTTGGACAGTTCCGATTGAATCTGTTTCTGCCGCCCTTTCAGGCAGCGCCTTCCAAACTCGCTGTGTTTAAAAAATCTCATCTCCCTGCCGCTCCGGGACTTTTCCCGATTCTCTTCAATCCGTGTCCCCTCTGGTTACTCACCCTCCTGCCATTGGGGGCAACACTTTCTTTAGCTATGAGGAGAGGGTGGATAAACTCGGTTTGTTCTCACTGGAACGACGGAGGTTGAGGGGGGGCGACCTGATAGAAGTCTACAAGATTATGAGGGGCATGGACAGAGTGGATAGTCAGAAGCTTTTTCCCCCAGGGTGGAAGAGTCAAATACTCGGGGACATGGGTTTAAGGTGCGAGGGGCAAGGTTTAAAGGAGATGTACGAGGCAAGTTTTTTACACAGAGGGTGGTGGGTGCCTGGAACGCGCTGCCCGGGGAGATGATGGGAGCAGATACGATAAGGGGCAACTAGACGAATACATGAATAGGATGGGAATGGAGGGATACGGGCTCCGTAAGTGCGTACGGTTTTAGTTTAGAACCATAGAAAATTACAGCTCACAAACAGGCTTTTTGGCCCTTCTTGTCTGTGCCGAACCATTTTTTGCCTAGTCCCACTGACCTGCACTTGGACCATATCCCTCCACACCCCTCTCATCCATGAACCCATCCAAGTTTTTCTTAAATGTTAAAAGCGTTTACCACCTTATCCGGCAGCTCATTCCACACTCCCACCACTCTCTGCGTGAAGAAGCCCCCCCTAATATTCCCTTTAAACTTTTCTCCTTTCACCCTTAACCCATGCCCTCTGGTTTTTTTCTCCCCTAGCCTCAGCGGAAAAAGCCTGCTTGCATTCACTCTATCTTTACCCATCAAAATCTTATACACCTCTATCAAATCTCCCCTCAATCTTCTACGCTCCAGGGAATAAAGTCCCAACCTGTTCAATCTCTCTCTGTAACTCAGCTTCTCAAGTCCCGACAACATCCTTGTGAACCTTCTCTGCACTCTTTCAACCTTATTTACATCCTTCCTGTAACTAGGTGACCAAAACTGTGCACAATACTCTAAATTCGGCCTCACCAATGCCTTATATAACCTTACCATAACACTCCAACTTTTATACTCGATACTCCGATTTACGAAGGCCAATGTACCAAAGGCACTCTTTACGACCCTATCCACCTGTGACGTCACTTTTAGGGAATTCTGTACCTGTATTCCCAGATCCCTCTGTTCAACTGCACTCTTCAGAGTCCTACCATTTACCCTGTACGTTCTTCTTTGGTTTGTCCTTCCAAAGTGCAATATCTCACACTTGTCTGTGTTAAATTCCATTTGCCATTTTTCAGCCTATTTTTCTAGTTGGTCCAAATCCCTCTGCAAGCTTTGAAAACCTTCCTCACTGTCCACTACACCTCCAATCTTTGTATCATCAGCAAACTTGCTGATCCAATTTACCACATTATCATCCAGATCATTGATATAGATGACAAACAACAATGGACCCAGCACCGATCCCTGCGGCACACCAGTTAGGACAGCATGATGGGTGCAGGCTTGGAGGGCCGAAGGGCCTGTGCCTGTGCTGTGCCTGTTCTTTGTTCTTCGTCCTCAGTTACTCTCCCAAACACACCTTGTGATCTTGAACGCCTCAATTAAATCTTCTCCTCTTCCTCAACCTTCTCTGCTCCCAGGACAACGATCCTCCCGTCTCTCTGTCTAACTGGTGTCCCCTCATTTAAGGTACCTTAACTCCTGCGTATTTTCTCCCTCTATGTTCCCCGTGGAGATCCACAAACATTTTATTTGACTTTCCACGCTTTCCTATCTGTCCCTTTCCTCAGAGTGGGTGCTCGGGAATGCGGTATTTGTACATTTCAGAAAAAAGACACGTCCTGTCAAAGTTTTTTGTCTTGCACTCATCAGGACACGGGTAAGAATGCCAGATTTCAGCCAGGAAGGCAATGGGATGGTCAGGTCCAGAGGCAGCAGTGGCATGAATGGGGCTTTCGGCACCGTTGGGCTGGGGGTGGGGCGGGGGGAGCAGAATCAGGTGATTTTTACAGTGGAACAGAGGTAGGTCAGAACGTCAGTTGGCCATCTCTGTGCGCCACACCTTCCTCCAGTACCTGAGGAACTGTTGCACCTTGCTCTTGTACCTGACCCACTGCTGTATCATTGCATAGAAACATAGAAACTAGAAGCAGGAGGAGGCCATTCGGCCCTTCGAGCTGCTACGCCATTCATTGTGATCATAGCTGATCATCAAATTCAATATCCTGATTCCCCCTTCCCCCCCCATATCCCTCGATCCCTTTAGCCCCAAGAACGATATCTAATTTCTTCCTGAAATCTCACAACATTTTGGCCTCAACTACTTTCTGTGGGAGTGAATTCCACCGCTCTCTGGGTGAAGAAATTTCTCCTCACCTCAGTCCTAAAAGGTTTACCCCTTATCCTCAAACTATGACCCCACTTGGGGCAGCACAGTGGCACAGTGGGTTAGCACTGCTGCCTCGCAGCGGCAGGGACCTGGGTTCGATTCCCGGCCTCGGGTCACTGTCTGTGCGGAGTCTGCACGTTCTCCCCCGTGTCTGCGTGGGTTTCCTCCGGGTGCTCCGGTTTCCTCCCACAGTCCGAAAGACATGCTGGTGAGTGTGCATCGGCCGTGCTAAATTCTCCCTCAGTGACCCGAACAGGCACCGGAGTGTGGCGACTAGGGGATTTTCACAGTAACTTAATTGCAGTGTTAATGTAAACCTACTTGTGACACTTTAAATAAACTTTAAACAAACTCAAGGACTCCACGCACCCTGGACATACTCTCTTCCACCTTCTTCCATCGGGAAAAAGATACAAAAACTGCCCCTCAGTGTCCAAAGATGCGCAGGTTAGATGGATTGACCATGCTAAATTGCCCCTTAGTGTCCAAAGATGTGTCGGTTAGGTGGATTGGCCAGACTAAATTGCCCCTTAGTGTCCAAAGATGTGTCGGTTAGGTGGATTGGCCATGCTAAATTGCCCCTTAGTGTCCAAAGATGTGCAGGTTAGGTGGATTGGCCATGCTAAATTGCCCCTTAGTGTCCAAAGATGTGTCGGTTAGGTGGATTGGCCATGCTAAATTGCCCCTTAGTGTCCAAAGATGTGCAGGTTAGGTGGATTGGCCATGCTAAATTGCCCCTTAGTGTCCAACGATGTGCAGGTTAGGTGCTAAGTTCTTCCTCACTGTTCCCCAACAGGCACCGGAGTGTGGCGACTAGGGGATTTTCACAGTTTAGACTAGTCCTGGACTCCCCCCACCATCGGAACATTCTTTATTTTGCACAAAGACGTTATCTTCTATAAGAGCTGCCCTTGGGACAATGTCTAACCCTTTATTTTGAAATGCCGCTATGTGGATTACAACATGGTGGACGCCAGCTTTAGTTCCAGGTTATCGGTAAGTTCGCAATGGTTGGTCGTTGAGTGGGTTACTGGGTTATCAATGAATGAGTTCAGATGCTTGGAGGGGCCCTGGGGGAACGGGTAGAGTGGGTGTCCAGGCTGTGGCAGTAATGATGGCCCTTCGATCGGGACGGGAGCAGGTCGAAGCAGGAAGTCCGGCCCTGTGCGGGAATCAGGGACACAGCTACTCAACAGTGCATCTTCAGGAACTGTCCCGTCCTGAGAGATGATTCACAACTTTCGAGACGCAGAGTGGCGGCAAAAAGGTTCAACTCCACATGGAAGCATCAAAGAACATTATCCCTGAGAGATTCCCAATTACAGCAAGTGTGAGTGAGGATCAGGTGGATGTGTCTGTCCCTCACACTCAGACCCATCCACATAGCTGCTTCTGTTACTGTCCTCACACATTGGAACCTCTCCCAATGTTCTGCAAGTTCCCATTGGAACCTCTCCCAATGTCTCCCAAGTTCCCATTGGAATCTCTCCCAATGTCCCTCAAGTTCCCATTGGAATCTCTCCCAATGTCCCTCAAGTTCCCATTGGAACCTCTCCCAATGTCCCCCATCTCCCCATTGGAACCTCTCCCATGATTCCATTGGAATCTCTCTCAATGTCCCCCATCTCCCCATTGGAACCTCTCCCAATATCCCCCAAGTTCCCATTGGAACCTCTCCCAATGTCTCCATCTCCCCAATGGAACCTCTCCCAATGTCCCCCTTCTCCCCACTGGAATCTCTCCCAGTTTTCCCCCATCTTCCCATTGGAACCTCTCCCAATGTCACCCAAGTTCCCACTGGAGCATCTCCCATTGTCCCCCAAGTTCCCATTGGAATCTCTCCCAGTGTTCCCCTTCTCCCCATTAGAACCTCTCCTAGTGTCCCTCAAGTTCCCATTGGAATCTCTCCCAGTGTTCCCCTACTCCCCATTAGAACCTCTCCCAGTGTCCCCCAAGTTCCCATTGGAATCTCTCCCAGTGTTCCTCCATCTCCCAATTGGAGCCTCTCTCAATGTCCCCCTTCTCCCCATTGGAACCTCTCCCAATGTCCCCCAAGTTCCCATTGGAATCTCTCCCAGTGTTCCCCTTCTCCCCAATAGAACCTCTCTCAATGTCCCCCAAGTTCCTATTGGAATCTCTCCCAATGTCCCCCATCTCCCCATTGGAACCTCTCCCAATGTCTCCATCTCCCCATTGGAACCTCTCCCAATTACCCCCAAGTTCCTATTGGAACCTCTCCCAATATTTTCCATGGGAACCTCTCCCAATGTCCCCATTCTCTCCATTGGAACCTTTCCCAATGTCCCCCTTCTTCCCATTGGAACCTCTCCCAATGTCCGCCATCTCCCCATTGGAACCTCTCCCAATGTCTCCATCTCCCCACTGGAATCTCTCCCAATGTCCCCCAAGTTCCCATTGGAACCTCCCCCCGACCCTGACTCCACTGAAACTTTTCCCACTGTCCCAGCACTCTGGCCCCTGAACCTCTCCCTGATTTTCACAGTGGAACCCCACAACCCCTGAATTGTGGGAGGAAACCGGAGCGCCCGGAGGAAACCCACACGGACCCGGCGGCGGGGTGGGGGTGGGGGGTCTGCACAGACAGTGATGTTGCGAAGTTAAGTTGGTGAAGTTGGAACTAAATGTTGGTCGAGATGTAAAAAATTTGTAAAAATGCGATAGGGAGAAGAAACATGGTGTGATCCCTTTAAAAACTGGTGTTCTGTTTCAGGGCTTGGAGGTTGAAAATGCAAAGTACATTCAGAGTCCAAACTGAAATATTTATCAAAACGTCAAGCAATAATCTTGACAAGACAACTGTATTTATTTGCATTTACCCAAACAATTTAAAACAGGCACTCAGCTACCAGGTGGTGTTGACAACATCAGGCCAATCCTATTGTGGGAAAATTGATAGGTCATCAGAGGTACAAAAGAGAGTGTAGGGGGAAAAAATAGGGAGAGCAACAGATGAACTGCCATCACTCATGCCTCGAGAGGGAGAGAGAGCAGCTCCCAACTCTGCCAGCTTCAGGTGCGGCACGGTGGCACAGTGGTTAGCACTACCGCCTCACAATGCCAGGGACCTGGGTTCGATTCCCGGCTTGGGTGACTGCGCGGAGTCTGCACATTCTCCCCCGTGTCTGCGTGGGTTTCCTCCGGGTGCTCCAGTTCCCTCCCACACTCCAAAGATGTGCGGGTTAGTTGGATTGGCCCGTGCTAAATTGTCCCTCAGTGTCAGGGGGACCAGCTGGGGTAAATGCATGGGGTTATGGGGATAGGGCCTGGGTGGGATTGAGGTCTGTGCAGACTCGATGGGCCAAATGACCTCCATCTGTGCTGTAGGGATTCTATGATCTCTTCAGATCATCTAACTAGTGAAAGCTACCAAATCAGAAAGAACTTGGAGAAATTAAACGAGAAACTCCATAAGGTTCCGAAAGCCACAAAACCTGGATGTATTTTTGAGAGTGACTGAATTCTATGATAATTTTTTTTGGTTAATGAATGAGTATTGTCTTTATTTGAACAGCACTCCAGTAGAATCTTATTTTATTCGGTGTGTAACTCGTTTAGTTAAAGTTTCCTGTTACTTGTCTTTATTTGAACAGCACTCCAGTAGAATCTTATTTTATTCGGCGTGTAACTCGTTTAGTTAAAGTTTCCTGTTACTTGTATTTATTTGAACAGCACTCCAGTAGAATCTTATTTTATTTGGTGTGTAACTCGTTCAGTTAAAGTTTCCTGTTACTTGTATTTATTTGAACAGCACTCCAGTAGAATCTTATTTTATTCGGTGTGTTACTCGTTCAGTTAAAGTTCCCGGTTAGTTAGATAAATAAATAATTCAGTCATCTTAAAGTGTGTGTCAGGTATTTCTGTTAGTTACCCACGAAATGTTACTCAAGAACAGTTCACACCTCCCCACACACACTTTTAACAGATTACGAGGCGAGCGATTCCTTTTTGGGGGGAGGGTTGGCATTACGTCTTGAACGTGGAACAACCTTCGCATCGTAACAGTGACCCAAGCCGGGATTCGAACCCGGGTCCCTGGCGCTGTGATTTAGCAGTGCTGAGCGCTGTGCCATCGTGCTGCCCCCTAGTGGATGTACAGAGTTGGAGACCCTCGCACCTGTTAACACCGCGCTGTCCCGGCACATTTGTTTGATGCTGTTTCTTCTTTTATTCGTTCGACACCACGATGACTTTAGCCTTTGCCTCGGTTTTTCCTTCTGCTTTCCAAAAAGTACAATTTTTGGCGTTTCTCTGTGACCCTGTTTGACAAAAAAAGCCCCCTTCGCCTGAACTGGGCACCGGGCTGGCTTGTAAAACCACCGCAATGCATTCGCAAATGTTGCACCGACCTTGCGGACTGGGTTGTTACTGTGGCAGACGGTCGGAGTGCAGCCCTGCCACTCTGCTCACAACCCAGGGCGGCAGGTCCTGGAACTGGGGGAGGGGAATCGGGGATCTCGTGAAATAACAATCACTGGGGGAATCTCCGCTGATAGGTTTTGCTGCACCTCCTGAGGTCCAAGAGTTGCTATTTTGCTCCCGGGACTCTCTCGCCTCCCCCCCCCCCCCCCTCCACCTCATGCCACAGGGGGAATCAAATCTTCCAGTTCACAGTATCGAGTGTGGGAAGCACCACACCCCGCCGCCCCAACAGTGAATCATAGAATCCCTGCAGTGCAGAAGGAGGCCATTTGGCCCATCGGGTCTGCACCAACCACAATCTCACCCAGGCCCCATCCCCGTAACCCCACATCTTTACCCTACTAATCCTTCTGACACTAAGGGGCAATTTAGCATGGCCAATCCACCTAAGCTGCACATCTTTAGACTCTAAGGGGCAATTTAGCATGGCCAATCCACCTAACCTGCATATCTGAACACTAAGGGACAATTTAGCATGGCCAATCCACCTAACTTGTACATCTTTGGACACTAAGGGGCAATTTAGCATGGCCAATCCACCTAACCTGCACATCTTTGGACACTAAGAGGCAATTTAGCATGGCCAGTCCACCTAACCTGCACATCTTTGGACACAAAGGGACAATTTAGCACGGCCAATCCACCTAACCTGCACATCTTTGGACACTAAGGGGCAGTTTAGCATGGCCAATCCACCTAACCTTCACATCTTTGGACACTAAAGGGCAATTTAGCATGGCCAATCCACCCAAACTGCACATCTTTGGACACTAAGGGGCAATTTAGCATGGCCAATCCCCCTAACCCGCACATCTTTGGACACTAAAGGGCAATTTAGCATGGCCAATCCACCTAACCTGCACATCTTTGGACACTAAGGGGCAATTTAGCATGGCCAATCCACCTGACCTGCACATCTTTGGACTGTGGGAGGAAACCCACGCAGACACGGGGAGAACGTGCAAACTCTGCACAGATAGTGACCCGTATCGTAACTGAACCTGGGTCCCTGGCGCTGTGAGGCAGCAGCGCTAACCACTGTGCCACCGCGCCTTCCCACCCGGTATCTGTGAGGGGCTGTGGGGGTTGGGTGCTTGGGGAAGGAAGGTGTCTCACACACCAGTCTCCAAATCCCATCTCTTCCCCACGTTGTAAGCATCGCAGGGGGTGGGATTCTCCGGCCTCCCGTGTTTCCTGCCAGCAGGAGGTGGCGCGTTGTTTCCCCGCGGCGGAGAGTCTCCAGTCCCGCTGCTGCCGATGGGAATTCCCGGTGATGCCAGCCCCACCCCGACAGGAAAACCTCAGGGCTGGGGGTTGCGCTGCCCACGGGACCGGAGAATCCTGCCGGCGAGAATTCCGGCTCTTGCGTATCCCGGTTTGCGATTGAAATTCCGACTCCATCTCTTAACACCTGCCACAGCTTCCCCCCTTCAAACCTCATCAGAAAGATCATAAGACATCGGAGCAGAATTAGGCCACTCGGCCCATCGAGCCTGTTCCTCCATTCAATCATGGCTGATATTTTTCTCATCCCCATTCTCCTGCCTTTTCCCCATAACCCCTGATCCCCTTATTAACCAAGAACCTATCTATCTCTGTCTTAAAGACACTCAATGACCTGGCCTCCACAGCCTTCTGCGGCAAAGTGTTCCACAGATTCACCACCCTCTGGCTGAAGAAATTCCTCCTCATCTCTGTTTTAAAGGACAGTCCCTTCACTCTGAGGTTGTGCCCTCGAGTTCCAGTCTCTCCCACCATTGGAAACATCCTCTCCACATCCACTCTATCCAGGCCTCTCAGTATTCTGTCAGCTTCAATTAGATCCCCCCTCATCCTTCTAAACTCCATCAGTACAGACCCAGAGTCCTCAACCGCTCCTCATATCATGAACCCGTCATTCCTGGGATCAGGAAGGCCGAAGACGTTGAGGCAGTGGGAGATCTGCCTCTCTTCCCGTTCAATCTCCAGTTGTCAAATGATGGAAGTTCCTAAACCAGCACAAACCGCGCCCCACCCCCCCAGCTTCGGCCAGGGTACATCCGCCTGCCACCCCCCCCCCCCCGCAAAACCCCCGCCAACCCACGCGCGTCACCTTCAGGTCTTCGGGGGACGGTTTGCCAGTGGTTGGGTTTAGCCGAGAGTCTGTTTCCGTCACCTGGCGCGGGCCCCCATTTCTCACCCTCGTGCGGAGTGGAGCCATTCGATGGGCCAAATGGTCTAATTCTGTTCTTATTTTTAAAAATTCATTCCTGGGACATGGGTGTCGCTGGCTGGGCCCAGCATTTATTGCCCATCCCTAGTTGCCCCTTGGAGGGCAGTTGAGAGTCAACCACATTGCTGTGGAGTCACATGTAGGCCAGACCGGGGTAAGGACGGCAGATTTCCTTCCCTTAAGGGAACGAGATGGATTTTTCCGACAATGGGTCATCAGTAGATTCTTAATCCTAGATATTTATTATTGAATTCAAATTCCACCATCTGCCGTGGCGGGATTCGAACCCGGGTCCCCCAGAACATTAGCTGGGTTTCTGGATTAATAGTCTAGCGATAATACCACTAGGCCATCGCCTCCTATATTTTATGGATGTTGGCAGGAGATCGGGCACAAGGGGACAGCAAAGCAATGTGAGTGTGGGGGTGGTGGCGGTGGTTGGGGGGGGGTGGTGAGGGGGCTGGTGGTGAGGGGGAAACGAACACTGAGTACATTAACATACAGAGGGATCTGGGAGTGCAGGTCCACAGTTCCCTAAAAGTGGCCACACAAGTGGCCAAGGTGGTTACGAAGGCATTCTTGCATTCATCGGCCGAGGCACTGAGTACAGGAGTTGGGAAATCATGTTGCAGCTATATAACACCTTGGTTAGGCCGCATTTGGAGTATTGCGGGCAGTTCTGGTCCCCACACTAGCAGAAGGAAGCTTTGGAGAGAGCGCAGAGAAGGTTCACCAGGATGTTGCCGGGTCTCGAGGGTGTCGGCTATGAGGAGAGGTTGGATAAACTGGGATTGTTTTCACTTGAAAGACGGAGGCTGAGGGGAGACCTGGTCTACAAAATGATGAGAGGCACAGACAGGGTGGATAGTCAGAGGCTTTTCCCCCAGGGTGGAAGCGTCAGTTACAAGGCGGGGGGGGCACAGGTTCAAGGTGAGAGGGGGGAAAGTTTAAGGGAGATGTGCGGGGGGAAGTTTTTCACGCAGAGAGTGGTGGGTGCCTGGAACGCGCTGCCAGGGGAGGTGGTGGAAGCAGGAACATTAGCAACGTTTAAGAGGCATCTGGATGGGTCCATGAATAGGGAGGGAATAGAGAGGGATACGGACCGAGTCAGGGCAGAAGATTTAGTTTAGTTAGGGCATCATGATCGGCACGGGCTTGGAGGGCCGAAGGGCCTGTTCCGGTGCTGTACTTTGTTCTTTACTCTATTGTTTTCAGATGCAGAGAAGGCCGAGGCCCCACACTTGCTAAGCCGCCGGTCGGCACAGAACGGAGGGAGTGGCGATTGGGACGCATTCACCCTTGTGAATTGCGCGGGGCGTAACGTGGCGAGATCTGGGTTAACGCGGCTTTCCCGGACCCTTGTCAGGTTCGTGTGTGAGTGTGCTTAATTCACTCCGAGGTTTGAGAGTCTAATCGATGCTTTTATATATATATATATATATCAATACACATTTTCTTCTATACCTCCGCGGGATGCGCGCGTCGCTGGCTGGAACAACGGTTGTGGCCCGTCTCAAAACCTTTCGCAACTTGCCAGATCCGGAACGCCACGCCCATGTCAAACCCCCGGAAGTCTCAATGCCTCCGTCATCTGGTAGGCGAGTGGCGCACAAGAAATTCCTATGTCCGTTCCCCCCACCTACCCTCCGTGCGAGGCCCGTACAAAAACACATTCTGACGTCGAGATAACGGGATATGTGTCCGATGCAACAGAAGGATTGGGTGATAAAACTGTGTGGGGGGGGGGCGGGTGTTGTAACAGTTGTTGGAGGAAGGGAAGAGGGGGGCGTTTGGGGAAAGGGAGGGGGGGTGGAAGGCAGGTGGTGGGGGGCAAGAGGGATTGCCACTGAAAAATCAATGCCATTGAGTTTGGTGAATCAGTCTTTGTCGAGTAAGTGTCCCATATTCCTGTCCCGTTGTGTTACTGTTGGTGGGGAGTTGGGGGGGTCCTTGCTTGGGGGGCAGTCTCTCCCGGGCGGCGGTTAGTGAGGAGGCGCCGAGGCCTTCACTCGATCTCCAGGATGAGGTCGTCGCCCTCCAGGTGCATGTCACGGGTGACGTAGATCTTCTTGACGGTGCCGGATATCGGCGCGTTAACCACGGTCTCCATCTTCATGGCGCTCAGCACGCACAGCTGTTTGCCCTTCTCGATCCGCCCGCCCTCCTTCACCTTGATGTCCACCACCTTCCCGGGCATCGGGGCGCCAATCTGCCCCTTGACGTCCTTCAGGGCCTTGGGGTGGAAGTGCATCTCCTGCGATTGGGGGAGGGGTCGGCGGCGGAGAGGGAGAGACACACAAGAAGAAGGGGAGAGAGTTAAAGTGAATTGGCCATGCTAAATTTCCCTTTAGTGTACAACGATGTACAGCTTTGGTGGATTGGCCATGCTAAATTGCCCTTTAGTGTACAAAGATGTGCGGGTTATGTGGATTGGCCATGCTAAATTACCCCTTAATGTCCAAAGATGTGCAGGTTAGGTGGATTGGCCGTGCTAAATTGCCCCTTAGTGTCCAAAGATATGCAGGTTAGGTGGATTGGCCATGCTAAATTGCCCTTTAGTGTCCAAAGATGTGTAGGTTGGGTGGATTGGCCATGCTAAATTGCCCCTTAGTGTCCAAAGATGTGCAGGTTAGGGGGATTGGCCATGCTAAATTGCCCCTTAGTGTCCAAAGATGTGTAGGTTAGGGGGATTGGCCATGCTAAATTGCCCTTTAGTTCCAAAGATGTGTAGGTTAGGGGGATTGGCCATGCTACATTGCCCCTTAGTGTCCAAAGATGTGTAGGTTAGGGGGATTGGTCATGCTAAATTGCCCGTTAGTGTCCAAAGATGTGCAGGTTAGGTGGATTGGCCATGCTAAATTGCCCTTTAGTTCCAAAGATGTGTAGGTTGGGTGGATTGGTCATGCTAAATTGCCCCTTAGTGTCCAAAGATGTGTAGGTTAGGGGGATTGGCCATGCTAAAGTGCCCCTTAGTGTCCAAAGATGTGCAGGTTAGGTGGATTGGCCGTGCTAAATTGCCCCTTAGTGTCCAAAGATGTGCGGGTTAGGTGGATTGGCCATGCTAAATTGCCCCTTAGTGTCCAAAGATGTGTAGGTTAGGTGGATTGGCCATGCTAAATTGCCCCTTAGTGTCCAAAGATGTGCAGGTTAGGTGGGGTTACAGGGACAGGGCAGTTTGGGATGTTCTTTCGGAGATTCGGTCAGACTCGATGGGCTGAATGGCCCCTTTCTGCTCTGTCAGCATTCTGTGGTTCTGTGCTTCATGGACAGGCTGCATTTGGGCAATGTGTGTCTGAGAGAGGGAACTGTGCAGACTTGCCACTTCCATGCCTGGGCACTAGGTGGCAGTGCAGCACCAGCTGAGCGCTGTGGGGTGTGCCCTCTGTGCACAGGAGGGGTACAGCGGGGCAGGCTTTACCCACTTTACCCATCCGCTCCGGGTCTCGGGGGTGCTGGCTCCTCGCTTTATTCCCCAAATTCCGTCAGCTTAGCCTTGAGCCCGTCCCGCCATCCGGGAAGAGTTCCCCTTGACCTTCGCTATTTGTGGGATCTTGCTGTGTAAGGTAACACTGAAACCTCTAACCAAGGTGCATCTCGCTGTTCCTGCACCTCTGCACCCTCCACACGGCTGGACTACAGCCCACCGCAGACAGAGACAGATCAATACAGGAACAGGAGGAGGCCATTCAGCCCGTCTCGACCATGGCACTATCAGCTTGTTTCACCCTCTCACCTTCATGGCCTGAGTGTCCTTGACCAGGACGGAGCGCAGCTGTCCATTCATCTCGAAGAAGACCTCCCGCTGTCCCGCGATGTTCAGATCTCCCAGTGCCAGGGCTTTAATGTGAAGCGTCTTCCCGCGTTCCAGCTCCACCTGCACCAAGGGAAAGATCAGGTCAAAACCGTCCCAGTACAATCCCACTCACTCCAGCCACAATGGGGCCTGGTCTATCCCTGCTCTCTGTCCCAAACTCCCTCCCTTTACCTCCCTCCTCCTGTCATCCATTTTCATCTGCGTCTATATCTATCTGTCTGTCTGTCTGCCTGTCTCTCTCTCTCTCTCTCTCTCTCTCTCTCTCTATCTATCTATCTATCTATCTATCTATCTATCTATCTATCTATCTATCTATCTATCTATCTATCTATCTATCTATCTATCTATCTATCTATCTATCTGTCTATCTATCTACCTTCCTGTCTGTCTGTCTGTCTGTCTGTCTGTCTGTCTGTCTGTCTGTCTGTCTCTCTCTCTCTCTCTCTCTCTCTCTCTCTCTATCTATCTATCTATCTATCTATCTATCTATCTATCTATCTATCTATCTATCTATCTATCTATCTATCTATCTACCTTCCTGTCTGTCTCTCTCTCTGTCTCTCTCTCTGTCTGTCTGTCTGTCAATCTATCTATCTATCTATCTTTCGCTCTCACTTTCTTTATCTCTCTATCTCCCTCTCTCTAGATCTATCTATCAACCTTTCTATCTATCTATCTATCTATCTATCTATCTATCTATCTATCTATCTATCTATCTATCTATCTATCTATCTATATATCTATCTCTTTCTCTATCTATCTGTCTATCTGTCTGTCTGCCTGTCTGCCTGTCTGTCTATCTATCTATATATCTATCCATCTCCCAACTATCTATCTATCTATCTATCTATCTATCTATCTATCTATCTATCTATCTATCTATCTATCTATCTATCTATCTATCTCTTTCTCTTATCTATCTGTCTGTCTGTCTCTCTCTCTGTCTGTCTGTCTGTCTGTCTGTCTGTCTATCTATCTATCTATCTATCTTTCGCTCTCACTTTCTTTATCTCTCTATCTCCCTCTCTCTAGATCTATCTATCAACCTTTCTATCTATCTATCTATCTATCTATCTATCTATCTATCTATCTATCTATCTATCTATCTATCTATCTATCTATCTCTTTCTCTATCTATCTGTCTATCTGTCTGTCTGCCTGTCTGTCTGTCTATCTATCTATATATCTATCCATCTCCCAACTATCTATCTATCTATCTATCTATCTATCTATCTATCTATCTATCTATCTATCTATCTATCTATCTATCTATCTATCTATCTATCTCTTTCTCTATCTATCTGTCTATCTGTCTGTCTGCCTGTCTATCTATCTATATATCTATCCATCTCCCAACTATCTATCTATCTATCTATCTATCTATCTATCTATCTATCTATCTATCTATCTATCTATCTATCTATCTATCTATCTATCTATCTATCTATCTATCTATCTATCTCTCTCTCTCTCTATCTCGCTCTCTCTCTTTCTCTCTTGCTCTCTCTCTCGCTCTCTCTCTCTCTCTCTCTCCCTCTCTCTCTCTGTCTTTCCCTATCTGTCTGCCTGTCTATCCATCTATCTCCCGCTCCATCCATCCGTCCATCCATCCCTCTCCCTCTCCCTATCAATAATCCCACATTCAATCTCCATATACTTGTTGTTAATTGTATGTTAGTCGTACTAAGAAGCACCAGTCAAGGGCATGGTTCCATCGAGTGGGCGAGGGGGGTGGGGGTTTGAGCGATATGAGATTTGAACCCTTGTCTCTGTCAAGGTAACGCCTAACAATTTACTGTCAGAGTTTCGCAAGCATCCAAACCGCTTCATTGAAAACTGTTGATAAGTTGAAAGGGTTTTTGTTCTGTGCACTAATTCCCAGGTTGCCTCCTTATTTACGTTGCTTCATTTTAATGACCAGGTTAACTCGAAGAAGATCCCTTGCAGCACTGAGTGAGGCAGCTGGAGGTGATGGCTCTTTTGTGTGAGAAATGCTTCCTCCCCTCACCCCCCCACTGGATAACTTCAAGGATATACATCCTTTCTTCAGAACTCAAAGCAGAATAGCAACGCCAGTTTAAGTTTATGTCATAGTCTCACAAGCAGGCTTACATTAACACTGCAATGAAATTACTATGAAATTCCCCTTGTCGCCACACTCCAGCGCCTGTTCGGGTACACTGAGGGAGAATTTAGCATGGCCAATCCACCCAACCAGCACTTCTTTGGACACTCAAGGGCAATTTAGCATGGCCAATCCACCCAACCAGCACTTCTTTGGACACTCAAGGGCAATTTAGCATGGCCAATCCACCTAACCTACACATCTTTGGACACCAAGGGGCAATTTAACATGGCCAATCCACCTAACCCGCACATCTTTCGGACTGTGGGAGGAAACCCACGCAGACATGGGGAGAACGTGCAGACTCCACACAGACAGTGACCCGAAGCCGGAATTGAACCCGGGTCCCCTGGCGCTGTGAAGCAGCAGTGCTAACCACTGCGCCACCGTGCTGCCCACACCTCCCTCGTGCTCAGCACCCCCAATGAGATAAAAGCCAACGTTCCATTTGTCTCATAAGATTAGTCGCTGCTGATTGGTGCCACATTTCTCACAATGCATTGTGGGAGTGCGGACAGCTGCATTGACATGAGCAAGTTGGCTTGACGCAGACTAACAATAAAGCCCAACATCAACCCATTTTTGGACCAGCACAGCCCTTAAACAATTCTTGCAATCATTCCCTCACTTGCCAACTATTCCCTTAGTAAAACGCACTTACATAGAAACATAACATAGAAGATAGCAGCAGGAGGAGGCCATTTGGCCCTTCAAGCCTGCTCCGCCATTCATCACCATCATGGCTGATCATCCAACTCAATAGCCTCATCCTGCTTTCTCCCCATAACCTTTGACCCCGTTCGCCCCAAGTGCTATATCCAGCCGCCTCTTGAATACATTCAATGTTTTGGCATCAACGTAAAGAGTGCCTTTGGTACATTGGCCTTTATAAATCGGAGTATCGAGTATAAAAGTTGGAGTGTTATGGTAAGGTTATATAAGGCATTGGTGAGGCCGAATTTGGAGTATTGTGTACAGTTTTGGTCACCTAGTTACAGGAAGGATGTAAATAAGATTGAAAGAGTGCAGAGAAGGTTCACAAGGATGTTGCCGGGACTTGAGAAGCTGAGTTACAGAGAGAGATTGAATAGGTTGGGACTTTATTCCCTGGAGTGTAGAAGATTGAGGGGAGATTTGATAGAGGTGTAGAAGATTTTGATGGGTATAGAGTGAATGTGAGCAGGCTTTTTCCGCTGAGGCTAGGGGAGAAAAAAACCAGAGGGGATGGGTTAAGGGTGAAAGGAGAAAAGTTTAAAGGGAATATTAGTGGGGGCTTCTTCACGCAGAGAGTGGTGGGAGTGTGGAATGAGCTGCCAGATAAAGTTGTAAATGCGGGGTCACTTTTAACATTTAAGAAAAACTTGGACGGGTTGATGGATGAGAGGGGTGTGGAGGGATATGGTCCAAGTGCAGGTCAGTGGGACTGGGCAAAAAATGGTTCGGCACAGACAAGAAGGGCCAAAAGGCCTGTTTCTGAGCTGTAATTTTCTATGGTTCTATGGTTCTAACTACTTCCTGTGGGAATGAATTCCACAGGCTCACCAGGTGAAGAAATATCTCCTCACCTCCGTCCTAAATGGTCCACCCCGAATCCTCAGACTGTGACCCTGGTTCTGGACTCCCCCCACCATCGGGAACATCCTCCCTGCATCTACCCTGTCTAGTCCTGTTAGAATTTTATAAGTCTCTGTGAGATCCCCCCCCTCATTCGTCTGAACTCCAGCGAAAACAATCCTAACCTGGTCAATCTCTCCTCACACATCAGTCCCGCCATCCCCGGGATCAGCCTGGCAAATCTCCTGTGGATGGAGAAAGAACGGCTGCAACAATAATCTAACAACAATAATGGCAAAAGTGGTTTTAAAATGGCGTTTCTGGCTGAGAGTGAAGCATGCTGGGAGTTTTGGTCAACTTACAGGTTAAAACCAGATGCAGGCAGTAAACGTGCTCTGGTCGGGGAGCTCTGATCTGAAGCTTCCCAGATAAGAGAAGCTGTTTACATTAACCTGGACACCGTGGCTTTAATTTATACGACTGCGATGTATGTGACATGTCAAATGAACTAAGCATCATGGCGGCGTTCAAAAGTAATTTCACTGGCTGTTCGAGCCATGTGATCAGTCCCTGGTTGCACAATTGGCTGGATGACAGAGAACCTTCCGGAAGCGAGTGGAGAATTGTGGATGAAAAGACACGTGCAGCCTTTGTTTGGCAGTGATAACTCGAAGAGGCCAACCATCGCAAGAACACCTGTACCCTGAAGGATGCTTCAGAGAAGGAGGAGATAGATTCGACAATCGAGGACATTTCTTGGCCAAGATTTTCCTAAACTTGGTAGCATCTATTTTCGGTTAAATAGTTAAAGTTGATGTTCGGTTAAAGTGCAGTTTAAGAGTTAAAGATCAGTTGAGAGTTGATGTTCAGTCAGAGTTGAAGTTCAGTAAAGAGTGAATGAGTTGCAACTGTTTAGGTTTGAGCTGGTACGAGAAGTGTTAAATAAAGACATAATTGAATAGCTGTCCTTGTTTATCTCAGTAAAGTGGAATGCTTGGAAGGTGTTTAAATTAAAAGCTGTATAACACTTCGCTGCATTCTCCCGAGAGCAAGAAAATCCTTCCTCAGAAAAGGAGACCAAAACTACACACAATTCTTGCTTACAATTCACGCTTCTGACCACTCAGTAAAAGGTTCGAAATATGTAATCAAGAAATTGCAGCAAATAAGATTCACAATTCCCAATCCCAGTTGGAGAGTGCGGAGAATTAATTGTAATTTTGTTTCACTGGTAGAAATCAATAAAAAAGTAATCTGAATAAACTATGTGAGGAGAAATTTATTTTCCGATGTAGGATTCAATAGAATGCTTTTGCCCTCGTTCTTTTGTGGGACGGGGCGTCGCTGGCGTGGCCCAGTTTATCTTTCCCATCCCTAACTGCCTCTTGAGAAGGTGGTGGAAGGAGCCACCATCTTGAAGCGTCAGGATACAGGTACAGCACGGGGTTAGATACAGAGTAAAGCTCCCTCTACACTGTCCCCCATCAAACACTCCCAGGACAGGTACAGCATGGGGTAGATACAAAGTAAAGCTCCCTCTACACTGTCTCCCCATCAAACACTCCCAGGACAGGTACAGCACAGGGTTAGATACAGAGTAAAGCTCCCTCTGCACTGTCCCCCATCAAACACTCCCAGGACAGGTACAGCACGGGGTTAGATACAGTAAAGCTCTCTCTACACTGTCCCCCCATCAAACACTCCCAGGACAGGTACAGCACAGGGTTAGATACAGAGTAAAGCTCCCTCTACACTGTCCCCCATCAAACACTCCCAGGACAGGTACAGCACGGGGTTAGATACAGAGTAAAGCTCCCTCTACACTGTCCCCATCAAACACTCCCAGGACAGGTACAGCACGGGGTGAGATACAGAGTAAAGCTCCCTCTACACTGTCCACCATCAAACACTCCCAGGACAGGTACAGCACGGGGTTAGATACAGAGTAAAGCTCCCTCTACACTGTCCCCCATCAAACACTCCCAGGACAGGTACAGCACGGGGTTAGATACAGAGTAAAGCTCCCTCTACACTGTCCCCCATCAAACACTCCCAGGACAGGTACAGCACGGGGTTAGATACAGAGGAAAGCTCCCTCTACACTGTCCCCATCAAACACTCCCAGGACAGGTACAGCACGGGGTTAGATACAGAGTAAAGCTCCCTCTACACTGTCCCCCATCAAACACTCCCAGGACAGGTACAGCACGGGGTGAGATACAGAGTAAAGCTCCCTCTACACTGTCCCCCATCAAACACTCCCAGGACAGGTACAGCACGGGGTGAGATACAGAGTAAAGCTCCCTCTTCATTGTCCCCCATCAAACACTCCCAGGACAGGTACAGCACGGGGTTAGATACAGAGCAAAGCTCCCTCGACACTGTCCCCATCAAACACTCCCAGGACAGGTACAGCACGGGGTTAGATAAAGAGTAAAGCTCCCTCGACACTGTCCCCATCAAACACTCCCAGGACAGGTACAGCACGGTGTTAGATACAGAGTAAAGCTCCCTCTACACTGTCCCCATCAAACACTCCCAGGACAGGTACAGCACGGTGTTAGATACAGAGTAAAGCTCCCTCTACACTGTCCCCATCAAACACTCCCAGGACAGGTACAGCATGGGGTTAGATACAGAGTAAAGCTCCCTCGACACTGTCCCCATCAAACACTCCCAGGACAGGTACAGCATGGGGTTAGCTACAGAGTAAAGCTCCCTCTACACTGTCCCCCATCAAACACTCCCAGGGACAGGTACAGCATGGGGTTAGATACAGAGTAAAGCTCCCTCGACACTGTCCCCATCAAACACTCCCAGGACAAGTACAGCATGGGGTTAGATACAGAGTAAAGCTCCCTCTATACTGTCCCCCATCAAACACTCCCAGGACAGGTACAGCACGGGGTGAGATACAGAGTAAAGCTCCCTCTACACTGTCCACCATCAAACACTCCCAGGACAGGTACAGCACGGGGTTAGATACAGAGTAAAGCTCCCTCTACACTGTCCCCCATCAAACACTCCCAGGACAGGTACAACACGGGGTTAGATACAGAGTAAAGCTCCCTCTACACTGTCCCCCATCAAACACACCCAGGACAGGTACAGCACGGGGTTAGATACAGAGTAAAGCTCCCTCTACACTGTCCCCCATCAAACACTCCCAGGACAGGTACAGCACGGGGGTTAGATACAGAGTAAAGCTCCCTCTACACTGTCCCCCATCAAACACTCCCAGGACAGGTACAGCACGGGGTTAGATACAGAGTAAAGCTCCCTCTACACTGTCCCCATCAAACACTCCCAGGACAGGTACAGCACGGGGTTAGATACAGAGTAAAGCTCCCTCTACACTGTCCCCCATCAAACACTCCCAGGACAGGTACAGCACGGGGTGAGATACAGAGTAAAGCTCCCTCTACACTGTCCCCCATCAAACACTCCCAGGACAGGTACAGCACGGGGTGAGATACAGAGTAAAGCTCCCTCTTCATTGTCCCCCATCAAACACTCCCAGGACAGGTACAGCACGGGGTTAGATACAGAGCAAAGCTCCCTCGACACTGTCCCCATCAAACACTCCCAGGACAGGTACAGCACGGGGTTAGATAAAGAGTAAAGCTCCCTCGACACTGTCCCCATCAAACACTCCCAGGACAGGTACAGCACGGTGTTAGATACAGAGTAAAGCTCCCTCTACACTGTCCCCATCAAACACTCCCAGGACAGGTACAGCACGGTGTTAGATACAGAGTAAAGCTCCCTCTACACTGTCCCCATCAAACACTCCCAGGACAGGTACAGCATGGGGTTAGATACAGAGTAAAGCTCCCTCGACACTGTCCCCATCAAACACTCCCAGGACAGGTACAGCATGGGGTTAGCTACAGAGTAAAGCTCCCTCTACACTGTCCCCCATCAAACACTCCCAGGGACAGGTACAGCATGGGGTTAGATACAGAGTAAAGCTCCCTCGACACTGTCCCCATCAAACACTCCCAGGACAGGTACAGCATGGGGTTAGATACAGAGTAAAGCTCCCTCGACACTGTCCCCATCAAACACTCCCAGGACAAGTACAGCATGGGGTTAGATACAGAGTAAAGCTCCCTCTATACTGTCCCCCATCAAACACTCCCAGGACAGGTACAGCACGGGGTGAGATACAGAGTAAAGCTCCCTCTACACTGTCCACCATCAAACACTCCCAGGACAGGTACAGCACGGGGTTAGATACAGAGTAAAGCTCTCTCTACACTGTCCCCCCATCAAACACTCCCAGGACAGGTACAGCACAGGGTTAGATACAGAGTAAAGCTCCCTCTACACTGTCCCCCATCAAACACTCCCAGGACAGGTACAGCACGGGGTTAGATACAGAGTAAAGCTCCCTCTACACTGTCCCCATCAAACACTCCCAGGACAGGTACAGCACGGGGTGAGATACAGAGTAAAGCTCCCTCTACACTGTCCACCATCAAACACTCCCAGGACAGGTACAGCACGGGGTTAGATACAGAGTAAAGCTCCCTCTACACTGTCCCCCATCAAACACTCCCAGGACAGGTACAGCACGGGGTTAGATACAGAGTAAAGCTCCCTCTACACTGTCCCCCATCAAACACTCCCAGGACAGGTACAGCACGGGGTTAGATACAGAGGAAAGCTCCCTCTACACTGTCCCCATCAAACACTCCCAGGACAGGTACAGCACGGGGTTAGATACAGACTCCCCATCAAACATTGTCGGTGCACCCACAGTGCTGCCCGGGAGTTCCAGGGTTTTGACTCCTTTGGGATAAAGGGTCCAATTATTATTTGAACTGTGTGGGCAGCGCAGTGAGGGTGCTCGCTGTAAACCTTGGAGGAACTGCTTGTGTTACACACACAGGATGGTCACCGATGACTGTTGGTGTGAGTCAGAGAGGCTTTGGTCTGCAGTGTGCATGAATACCAATCCTGGGTGGGAACAGCGACTTAACGAGTCCACAATTCCTCGAAACATTGCAGAATTCAACTTTATTTAAAGTTAAGTTTATTTATTAGTGTCACAAGAACAAGGGGCAGCACGGTGGCACAATGGTGAGCACCGCTGCCTCACAGCGCCAGGGACCCGGGTTCGACTCCCGGTCTCGGGTCACTGTCTGTGTGGAGTCTACACGTTCTCCCCCCGTGTCTGCGTGGGTTTCCTCCGGGTGCTCCGGTTTCCTCCCACACTACAAAGATGTGCGGGTTAGGTGGATTGGCCGCGCTAAACTAACGGTGGTGTCGGGGGGGGATTCGCAGTGTAAATACGTGGGGTTATGGGAATAGGGCCTGGGTGGGATTGTGGTCGGTGCAGACTTGATGGGCCAAATGGCCTCCTTCTGCACTGTAGGGATTCTATGATTCCATGAAATAGGCTTACATTAACACTGCAATGAAGTTACTATGAAAGTCCCCTATTGCAACACTCCGGTGCCTGTTCGGGTTACACTGAGGGAGAATTTAGCACCCGAACCAGCACATCTTTCATTTCTTGTAGTGACATTGATTTGGTGGTTCTGTGTTGCGGGGGATTGTGAGAACACGAATCACCAACATTACATTGTAACCAAACTGTTCCAAGCTTCGAGCAGGCACGTGTGGAATTGGAAATCATTTCCTGGCCGTCTGGAGAATGGGAACTGCATTATCAATAAAACAGTAAAACACTTCCCACTCCAATCAACATTCACAAGACACATCTCCATGCAGGACACGGTGTGCTCCGTGTGAGACGGAGCTTTCCTCTGTATCTAACCCCGTGCTGTACCTGTCCTGGGAGTGTTTGATGGGGGACAGTGTAGAGGGAGCTTTACTCTGTATCTAACCCCGTGCTGTACCTGTCCTGGGAGTGTTTGATGGGGACAGTGTAGAGGGAGCTTTACTCTGTATCTAACCCCGTGCTGTACCTGTCCTGGGAGTGTTTGATGGGGGACAGTGTAGAGGGAGCTTTACTCTGTATCTAACCCCGTGCTGTATCTGTCCTGGGAATGTTTGATGGGGACAGTGTAGAGGGAGCTTTACTCTGTATCTAACCCCGTGCTGTACCTGTCGTGGGAGTGTTTGATGGGGGACAGTGTAGAGGGAGCTTTACTCTGTATCTAACCCCGTGCTGTACCTGTCCTGGGAGTGTTTGATGGGGGACAATGTAGAGGGAGCTTTATTCTGTATCTAACCCTGTGCTGTACCTGTCCTGGGAGTGTTTGATGGGGGACAGTGTAGAGGGAGCTTTACACTGTATCTAACCCCGTGCTGTACCTGTCCTGGGAGTGTTTGATGGGGACAGTGTAGAGGGAGCATTACTCTGTATCTAACCCCGTGCTGTACCTGTCCTGGGAGTGTTTGATGGGGACAGTGTAGAGGGAGCATTACTCTGTATCTAACCCCGTGCTGTACCTGTCCTGGGAATGTTTGATGGAGACAGTGTAGAGGGAGCTTTACTCTGTATCTAACCCCGTTCTGTACCTGTCCTGGGAGTGTTTGATGGGGGACAGTGTAGAGGGAGCTTAACTCTGTATCTAACCCCGTGCTGTACCTGTCCTGCGAGTGTTTGATGGGGACAGTGTAGAGGGAGCTTTACTCTGTATCTAACCCCGTGCTGTATCTGTCCTGGGAATGTTTGATGGGGACAGTGTAGAGGGAGCTTTACTCTGTATCTTACCCCGTGCTGTACCTGTCCTGGGAGTGTTTGATGGGGGACAGTGTAGAGGGAGCTTTACTCTGTATCTAACCCCGTGCTGTACCTGTCCTGGGAGTGTTTGATGGGGGACAGTGTGGAGGGAGCTTTACTCTGTATCTAACCCCGTGCTGTATCTGTCCTGGGAATGTTTGATGGGGACAGTGTAGAGGGAGCTTTACTCTGTATCTAACCCCGTGCTGTACCTGTCGTGGGAGTGTTTGATGGGGGACAGTGTAGAGGGAGCTTTACTCTGTATCTCACCCCGTGCTGTACCTGTCCTGGGAGTGTTTGATGGGGACAGTGTGGAGGGAGCTTTACTCTGTATCTAATCCCGTGCTGTACCTGTCCTGGGAGTGTTTGATGGGGGACTGTGTAGAGGGAGCTTTACTCTGTATCTAACCCCGTGCTGTACCTGTCCTGGGAGTGTTTGATGTGGCACAGTGTAGAGGGAACTTTACTCTGTATCTAACCCCGTGCTGTACCTGTCCTGGGAGTGTTTGATGGGGGACAGTGTCGAGGGAGCTTTACTCCGTATCTAACCCCGTGCTGTACCTGTCCTGGGAGTGTTTGATGGGGGACAGTGTAGAGGGAGCTTTACACTGTATCAAACCCCGTGCTGTACCTGTCCTGGGAGTGTTTGATGGGGGACAGTGTAGAGGGAGCTTTACTCTGTATCTAACCCCGTGCTGTACCTGTCCTGGGAGTGTTTGATGGGGGACAGTGTAGAAGGAGCTTTACTCTGAATCTAACCCTGTGCTGAGTGTCAGGGGAAGTGCGGTATAGGAGACCGGAATCTCCAGCCAGGCGCTGGGGTGAGCGATTCAGGATTGATATTCCTTTGGGAGCTGAATAACGACTAAGCGCTGAGCAAGACAGTAATGGAAGCAATTTGTGAAATAGAATATTCATGAGGCCCTCATTAAAGCTGCTTTGTTTGATTTCATTAACAAAAATACTCTGGGACAGTAATAGATGCCAGTTAAAGTGAGTGATATGTTCATTTAGAAAGTGCTTTCTCGCCTGAAACAGTTCGGGAAGAATTCTTTACTTCTGGTCCCTCCTGACTCATTTTTTAAACTCTCTCACGGGATGTGGGTGCGTCACTGGGCAAGGCCCAGCGTCTGTCAGCCGTCCCTAATTGCCCCCTTGAACTGAGTGTCTCGCTCGGCCCATCTCAGAGGGGGACAGTTGAGAGGCGACCACGTTTCTGTGGCTCTGGAGTCACAGGTTGGGGGCCGGGGAGAGGTGGGGGGGGGGAGGGGGCTGCAGCCCCAGGACTGGTCATTGGAGACCAGCAGAGTGAAGGCCCAGGCTTCTAGGGCGTTTTCCTGGTCTCTGGGTGTTTTCCGAGTGAAGGCCCAGGCTTCTAGGGCGTTTTCCTGGTCTGGGTGTTTTCCGAGTGAAGGCCCAGGCTTCTAGGGCGTTTTCCTGGTCTCTGGGTGTTTTCCGAGTGAAGGCCCAGGCTTCTAGGGCGTTTTCCTGGTCTGGGTGTTTTCCGAGTGAAGGCCCAGGCTTCTAGGGCGTTTTCCTGGTCTGGGTGTTTTCTGAGTGAAGGCCCAGGCTTCTAGGGCATTTTCCTGGTCTGGGTGTTTTCCGAGTGAAGGCCCAGGCTTCTAGGGCGTTTTCCTGGTCTCTGGGTGTTTTCTGAGTGAAGGCCCAGGCTTCTAGGGCATTTTCCTGGTCTCTGGGTGTTTTCCGAGTGAAGGCCCAGGCTTCTAGGGCATTTTCCTGGTCTCTGGGTGTTTTCCGAGTGAAGGCCCAGGCTTCTAGGGCGTTTTCCTGGTCTCTGTATGTTTTCCGAGTGAAGGCCCAGGCTTCTAGGGCATTTTCCTGGTCTCTGGGTGTTTTCCGAGTGAGGGCCCAGGCTTCTTGGGCATTTTCCTGGTATCTGGGAGCCGGTGTAGTGAAATCCCCAGCCCTGGGAGTACAGCACCGGCTGCAGGTCACACGTGCAGGATCTACCTCACACTAAGTTGATCTTTCTCTACACTCTAGCTGTGACTGTAACACTACATTCTGCACCCTCTCCTTTCCTTCTCTATGAACGGTATGCTTTGTCCAGCGCGCAAGAAACAATACTTTTCACTGTACACTAATACATGTGACAATAATAAATCAAATCAAATCAAAATGGAGGCCAGGCCAACTAAGGACGGCACATTTCCTTCCCTATTAGTCAATCCCAGATTGGTTTTTCTTTTTATGACAATCGATGATAGTTGTCACGGTTTTCCCATGACTGAAACTGGATTTATAATTCCAAAATTTATTATTCGAATTGAAATTTCACCAGCTGCCATGCTGGGATTCGAACCCGTGTCCCTCCCCCTCAGAGGATTAGCCTGGGTGCCTCTGGATTACGGGTCCACCCCGCCAATGCCTCTCTGGAAAGGTTGGGCTTCACATGAAACAGGGTGGTAGAGTGGCACAGTGGGTTAACGCCGCTGCCTCACAGCACCGGGACCCGGGTTCGATTCCGGCCTCGGGTCACTGTCTGTGTGGACTCTGCACGTTCTCCCCGTGTCTGCGTGGGTTTCCTCCAGTTTCTCCCACATTCCAAAGCTGTGTAGGTTAGGGGATTGGCCATGCTAAATTGCCCCTTAGTGTCCAAAGATGCGCAGGTTAGGGTGGATGGCCATGCTAAATTGCCCCTTAGTGTCCAAAGATGCGTAGGTTAGGTGGATTGGCTATGCTAAATTGCCCTTAATTTTCAAAAATGTGTAAGTTAGTGGATTGGCCATGCTAAATTGTCCCTTAGTGTCTCAAGGTCATAGAATCATAGAATCCCTACAGTACAGAAGGAGGCCATTCGGCCCATCAAGTCTGCATGTGCAGGTTGGGTGGATTGGCCATGCTAAATTCTCCCTCAGTGTACTCGAACAGGTGCTGGAGTGTGGCGACGAGGGGATTTTCACCAGCTTCATTGTGGTGTTAATGTAAACCTCACTTGTGACACTAATAAAAATAATAAATAATAAATGGTCACTTCAGGGACTTAAATGGGGCAAGGATGGCTCCAGAAAAAGAGAGAGAGAGACAGAGACAGGGAGAGAAAGAGAGAGAGGGAGAGAGAGATAGAGAGACAGAGAGAGAGAGACAGAGAGAGAGACAGGAGAGAGAGAGAGACAGAGAGAGAGAGAGAGACAGGGAGAGAAAGAGAGAGAGGAGAGAGATAGAGAGACAGAGAGAGAGAGACAGAGAGAGAGACAGGGAAGAGAGAGAGACAGAGAGAGAGAGAGAGACAGGGAGAGAAAGAGAGAGAGGGAGGAGAAATAGAAGGGGAGAAACAGGAGAGAGAAGAGGGAGAGAGAGAGACGGGAGAGGAGAGAGAGAGAACTGAGACAGACACAGAGAGAGACAAAGAGAGACAGAGAGAGAGAGAGAGAGACAGAGAGAGAGACAGGGAGAGAGAGAGACAGAGAGAGAGAGACAGAGAGAGAGAGAGACAGGGAGAGAAAGAGGGAGAGAGAGAGATAGACGGGGAGAGGGAGAGAGAGAGAAACTGAGACAGACACAGAGAGAGACAAAGAGAGACAGAGAGAGAGAGAGAGAGAGAGAGATAGAGAGACAGAGAGAGAGACAGAGAGAGAGACAGGGAGAGAGAGAGACAGAGAGAGAGCGAGACAGAGAGAGAGAGAGACAGGGAGAGAAAGAGGCAGAGAGAGAAAGAGATAGAGAGGGGGAGGAGAGGGAGAGAGAGAGGAACCAATTGAAACAGGGTGTCTCAGACAGGTGGACATGGTCTGAATGCTGTAACTATACTGTGCACAGCAAGCTCCCACAGAGGGCAATGCTGTCTCTCTCTCTCTCTCTCTCTCATTTCACCCCCCTTATTCATTAGTCACAAGTTGGCTTACATTAACACCGCAATGAAGTTACTGTGAAAATCGTCACCACACTCCGGCGCCTGTTTGGGTTACACTGAGGGAGAATTTCCCATGGCCAATCCACCTAACCCAGCACGTCTTTCAGGCTGTGGGAGGAAACCGGAGCACCCGGACGAAACCCACGCAGACATGGGGAGAACGTGCAGACTCCACACAGACAGTGACCCAAGGCCGGGAATCGAACCCGGGTCCCTGACACTGTGAGGCAGCAGTGCCAACCCACCATGCCGCCCCCATGACTCCTGGTAATAGGGTCGTGAGTTGAACACGTGCAGATTCGAGGCCTGGTCTCAAACCTGATCCTGCCCCAAGGACAAGGACACACGATCAGACGGTCCAGATGTATATTGAGGGGTGAGTGTTACCCCGGGGAACTCTCCTCTCTTCTTCCAATTGTGGCCGTATGCATGTATGAACTTTCACACTCGCCTGAGCGGGGGTGAGGCTGGAGGGGGAGGGCGAGAGGGGTAGTGGGGGGGGGAGGGAGGGGGCGGAGACAGGGTCTTGATTTGACATCTCATTCGAAAGGGATATCGCAAAGGGCCTTCAATAAACAAAGACCAGTACAGCACAGGAACAGGCCCTTCGGCCCTCC
>NW_027593274.1:0-25000 GCF_964213995.1 Mustelus asterias
GAGGCTATGTAGGGGGGGCCGGGGTCAGAGGTCAATCGAGCTACGTGGCCAAAGCCTGTCTATGGCGGGGGCGGGGGGGAGGGGGGGCGGAGGACAATTGAGCCAGGTGGCCAGGGCCTATGTGTGCGGGGGTCAGAGGTCAATTGAGCTACGTGGCGAGAACCTGTCTTTGGGGAATGAGGGGCGGAGGTCAATCAAGCCATGTAGCCAGAGCCTGTCTGTGGGGGGGGGGGGGGGGGGGCGAGGGTCAGAGGTGAAGCTACATGGCCAGAGCCTGTCCGGGGGGGGGGGGGGCGAGGGTCAGAGGTGAAGCTACATGGCCAGAGCCTGTCCGGGGGCGGGGGGGGGGGGGCGAGGGTCAGAGGTGAAGCTACATGGCCAGAGCCTGTCTGTGGGGGGGCGGGGGGGGGGGCGAGGGTCAGAGGTGAAGCTACATGGCCAGAGCCTGTCTGTGGGGGGGGGGGGGGGGGTGCGAGGGTCAGAGGTGAAGCTACATGGCCAGAGCCTGTCCGGGGGGGGGGGGGGGGGGGGGCGAGGGTCAGAGGTGAAGCTACATGGCCAGAGCCTGTCCGGGGGGGGGGGGGGGGGGGGCGAGGGTCAGAGGTGAAGCTACATGGCCAGAGCCTGTCTGTGGGGGGGCGGGGGGGGGGCGAGGGTCAGAGGTGAAGCTAAATGGCCAGAGCCTGTCTGTGGGGGGGCGGGGGGGGGCGAGGGTCAGAGGTGAAGCTACATGGCCAGAGCCTGTCTGTGGGGGGGGGGGGGGTGCGAGGGTCAGAGGTGAAGCTACATGGCCAGAGCCTGTCCGGGGGGGGGGGGGGCGAGGGTCAGAGGTGAAGCTACATGGCCAGAGCCTGTCCGGGGGGGGGGGGGGGAGGGCGAGGGTCAGAGGTGAAGCTACATGGCCAGAGCCTGTCTGTGGGGGGGCGGGGGGGGGGGCGAGGGTCAGAGGTGAAGCTACATGGCCAGAGCCTGTCTGTGGGGGGGCGGGGGGGGGGGGGCGAGGGTCAGAGGTGAAGCTACATGGCCAGAACCTGTCTGTGGGGGGGGGGGGGGCGGGGGGGGGCGAGGGTCAGAGGTGAAGCTACATGGCCAGAGCCTGTCCGGGGGGGGGGGTGGGGGGGGGGGCGAGGGTCAGAGGTGAAGCTACATGGCCAGAGCCTGTCCGGGGGGGGGGGCGAGGGTCAGAGGTGAAGCTACATGGCCAGAGCCTGTCTGTGGGGGGGCGGGGGGGGGGGGGGGCGAGGGTCAGAGGTGAAGCTACATGGCCAGAGCCTGTCTGTGGGGGGGGGGGGGGGGGGCGAGGGTCAGAGGTGAAGCTACATGGCCAGAGCCTGTCTGTGGGGGGGGGGGGGGTCAGAGTCAATTGAGCCATGTGTTCAGAGCCTGTTTGTGGGGTGGCAGGGGTCGGAGGTCAATTGGGCCATGTGGCCAGAGCCTGAGTGCTGGGTGGGGGCAGGGGGCCAGAGACTGTGTGCCAGGAAATCAGATATCAATCGAGCCACGTAGCCAAACCTCCAGCGATATGTTTACAATCGGGTGGCAGCCCTAAACTTAGCTTAAACCCTCCGCCCTCTCCTCCTCCTGCCATTAACTCAGTCGGGGGTTATATAGCTAGAATCCACATCCCCCCCCCCCCCCCCTTTAAGAGGTTCAGTGAAAGGTAGAAACCTTGCCCCACGCCCCCCCCCAATATTGCCCTGACTACCCCCATTCCACTCTTACTGAAAAAAAACAATTGATCAATGGTGCCATGGGTGGCGACTAAACCCCTAATTGGCGCTCTGTCGGTGTTCACATTGAATGGATGCAGATCAATACCATCCTGGGTCATGTCTCCAACCGTGCCCCCCCCCCCTCCCCCCGCCCGCCCCCCCCCCCCCCCCGAACCCTACCCCGCCGATGTCCATTTTTCAGAAGTCAGCATCGACCTAATTTCCATCCAGCCCAACCTCGCCACTCTGTTTCCAAAGGCCAATTTTTGGCTATATGTCTTGTCCCCCCCATCTCCACCGTTCCCCCCGCCCCCTCCGTCTCCACCCATGCCAAGTTGATTTCCCAGGGTGCAAAGTGTTCGATGGATACGTGCAGAGCCAGAACATTAACCTGTCTTTTTCTCTCTCTCTGTACAGGTGCTGCAGAATCCTTCCGGTGTTTTCTGCAACTGCTTGGTGGAAAGACGTTCCTCCACTTTCCGGTTGCCCCTACCCTACCTCTCCGTAAACCCCCTTGCGTCCGACAGCACTCCACAGATATCTGCATTCCTCCCATCCTGCATATCCTCTGATTTTAACCTCTCCATCACAGGCGACAGTGCCTTCAGCCACCTGGGCCAGAAGCTATGGAATTCCCTCGCCGAACCTCTTTGCCTCTCTACCTCCCTCCTTTGAGATGCTCCTTAAAACCTACGGCCAAGCTTTTGATCACCAGTCTTCATATTTCCTTTTGAGGCTAGGTGTCAAAATTATTTGATAATGTTGCTTTGACGTGCCTTGAGATATAGCTTCTGACTATCATAAAATCCTAACCAGTTCACCCATGTCCTTTAGTGAAGGAAAAGGGTTGGAGGGGCCGAATGGTCTACCCCTACATTCTATGTTCCTTATTAAGTTCAGTTCCATTCCAATGTGATTATCCATGCTCTCTCTCCCAGCTGCGGAACCCACAGAGTTGCACCTAACTAGGAGCTGGTGATAAAGAACAGTCTTACCAATGCTTTCGGCCCCCTGAAATCTAACAATGTAAAATCATAGAAACAGTGCAGAAGGAGGCCATCGAGACTGCACCGGCTCTCCGACGGAGTATCATCCAGGCCCTATCCCTGTAATCCCACATATTCACCCTGCTAATCCCCCTAATATTTGGACACAAAGGGGCAATTTCCCATGGCCAATCCCCCTAACCTGCACATCTTGGGACAATAAGGGGCAATTTAGCACAGCCAATCCACCTAATTGGCACATTTTTGGACACTAAGGGGCAATTTAGCACGGCCAGCCTACCTAACCTGCATATCTTGGGACTCTAAGGGGCAATTTAGCATGGCCAATCCACCTAACCTACACATCTTTGGACACTAAGGGACAATTTAGCATGGCCAATCCACCTAACCTACACATCTTTGGACACTAAGGGACAATTTAGCATGGCCAATCCGCCTAACCTGCACATGAGTTGGTTTATTTGGTTTGCCCTAAAAGAGGCCTAACCTGCACATCTTTGGACTGTGGGAGGAAACCGGAGCACCTGGAGGAAACCCGCGCAGACGCGGGGAGAACGTCCAAGCTCCACACAGATCGTGACTCAAGCCGGGAATCGAAAGATGCACATGTTAGGTTGATGGGCCATGTTCAATTGCCCTTTAGTGTGAGGGTATCAGTGGAGTAAATACGTAGGGGTATGGGTTAGGGCCTGGGTGGGATAGTTGTCGGTGCAGGTTTGACAGCCCGAATGGCCATGCTAAATTGCCCCTTAGGGTGCCCTGATTGTGTGGGTTAGGGGAATTAATGGGGTGAGTACATGGGGTTACATGGATAGGGTCTGGGTGGGATTGTGGTCGGTGCAAGCTCGATGGGCCGAATGGCCTCCTTTTGCACTGCAGGGATTCTATGATTCAGTGTACACATAATTCTATGTTCTTCATATTTAAAATATTTTCCAGGCTTGACTCGGAAACCAAAATACGACATTTTACCAGGACATAATGTCCCCCCAATCCCCAAGCATTAAAATGAAGCATCTTCTATTATTCGCAGGTGCCTTTGTTTCCTATTTCATTCTAGGTAAGAAACAACTGGGACTTTTCAAAGTAAAGGGACCTGATTGTTACCTTTTGTAAAGATGTGCTCCTGATTCCTCTTTTGTGCAACCTGTTTTTCTCATTCTGAATATATTTGATTTGATTTATTATTGTCACATGTATCAGCATACAGTGAAAAGCATTGTTTCTTTCATGCTTTACATACATAGGGAAGGAAACGAGAGAGTGCAGAATGTAGTGTTACAGTCATAGCTAGGGCGTAGAGAAAGGTAAGCTTAATATAAGGTAGGTCCATTCAAAAGTCTGATGGCAGCAGGGAAGAAGCTGTTCTTGAGTCGGTTGGTATGTGACCTCAGCCTTTTGTATCTTTTCCTGATGGAAGAAAGTGGAAGAGAGAATGTCCGGGGTGTGTGGGGTCCTTAATTATGCGGCTGCTTTTCCGAGGCAGTGGGTAGTGTAGACGGAGTCAAAGGATGGGAGGCTGGTTTGCGTGATGGACTGGGCTACATTCACAATCTTTTGTAGTTCCTTGCAGTCTTGGGCAGAGCAGGAGCCATACCAAGCTGTGACACAACCAGAAAAAATGCTTCCTATGGTGCATCTGTAAAAGTTGGTGAGAGTCGAAGCTGACATGCCAAATTTCCTTCGCCCCTGAGAAAGTAGAGATGTTGGTGGGCTTCCTTAACTGTAGTGTCGGCATGGGGGGACCAGGACAGGTTGTTGGTGATCTGGACAGCTAAAAATTGAAGCTCTCGACCATTTCTACTTCATCACCGTTGATGTAGACAGGGGCATGTCCCCCACTATGCTTCCTGAAGTCGATGACAATCCTTGTTTTGTTGACATTGAGGGAGAGATTATTGTTGCCGCACCAGTTCACCAGATTCTCAGTCTCTGTCTCAATCCTCTGTCTCAGTCCTTTGTCTCATCATTGTTCGAGATCCAATCCTTTACAGTGGTGCCATCAGCAAACTTGAAAATCGAGTTGGCCGCACAGTCACAGGTGTATAAGGAGTATATTTGCTAAATGACACCTCGTTGGCTTGGACTTGCTTTCCGAGGTTTGAGTATGCCACCTGGGATGTCACCTCAATGTGGCACCTGAGGGAGTGCAGGATTGCTGGTGGCATCATCATTCAGGAGGGACCCTCAACCGATTTTCATTGGTCTCTTCCAGTGGCTCAGGTAGCACGTAGCAATTTCACTGAGATCTGCAGCAGCAGTCCCCTGGCTTGGTGCCACTTAGAGGGTAGAACCCTCACCTCAGAGAGAGAGAGAATCCAACTCCAGGTTGCCGCTTGCAGCGTAGGAATTGCTAGGTGGGGTGGTGTTCCCATGGGTCTGCTGCCCTTGCCCTTCTAGGTGATAGAGGTCAGGTGTTGCAAGGAGCTGTTGCAGGAAGCTTGGTGAGCATATGGTGGGCTTGATTGGGAAATTTGCAGATGACACAAAGACCATCCACACAGCGGGTGTTGCTTTACTGATCAGGGAGAATATCACAGCTGTACCGAGGGAGGACACCTTGGTGGGACCATGCAGTGAGGCCATATGGGTAAAACTCAGGAACAGGAGCAGTGCAATCACATTGTTGGGGTTGTACTACAGACCTCCCAACAGCCAGCGTGAAGTGGAGGAACTGATAAGTCAGCAGATTATGGGAAGATGTAAAAGCAACAGGATTGTTGTGATGGGCAATTTTAACTTCCCCAACATAGACTAGCATTCCTTTAGTGCCAGGGGTTTGGACGGGGCAAGTTTGTTCAGTGTGTCCAAGAGTGCTTCCTGAGGCAACATGTAGATAGTCCAACTCAGGAAGGGGCTATCTTAGACCTGGTTCTGGGAAACGAGCCCGGACAGGTGATTGATGTCTCAGTGGGGTCCATTTTGGGAACAGTGATCACAATTCTATAAGTTTCAAGATACTTGTAGAAAAGGATAGAAGTAGACCCAGAGTGAAAGTACTAAACTGGGGGAAGGCTAACTACGACAGTATTAGGCAGAAGCTAGGGAATGTAGACCAGGGGTGACTGTTTGAGGGTAAACCCAAATCTGATATGTGGGAGTCTTTTAAAAGTCAGTTGTTAACAATTCAGGACAAGTAAGTCCCTGTAAAAATGAAGGTTAAAGATGGCAAGATTCAGGAACCCTGGATGACAAGAGAGATTGTGAGGTTAGTGAAAAAGAAGAAGGAGTCACACATAACTTTCAAGAAATTGAAAACTGCTCCTATATCTTATCACAGGGTGAAGTTGGCAGGCCGAGATTGCATCAGTTCTGCAGACGAGGATACAAAATCCTCCAATAGGGTCCAGTTAGATGGGCCGGTGATCCAACCTGGACGGAACTAGTTTCTGTGTGGCTTGCCGGTTGGATGTTAAACAGCAGACTGGCTGCACAGCTCAGAGAGGTCGTATTAAACTGCACAAAAGGGCCAGACTCTTGGGACCTTCCTTCTCCACGGTGTTCAGGACTGATGACGCCCCAGCCATTCTGGGTTGAAAGGGGTGCCATGTGTGCTGAGGACCTGGGCTTTGGGAAGCCACGATCTCAGCAGATCCACAGACTCCGCTAGCAAGGTTAGCTTATCCAATGCAAATGGAATTCCCCTAGCTCCTTTTGGCACGGTCTGTGCAGTCCCAGCTGGTCTGTTAGAAGCTCCTTCGGCAGAACGAGGCAAGATATTCCTGAAACTGAGAGGATAATTAATTTTGTTCTGGAAATAGGGATAATTTCCAGACAGAAGGTCAGCCATCTTAATGTTCACCAGTAAAGTCCAGTTATAAGGGTAAAGTTATTAAGTATATATACGGTTGGGTTTCTGTTCTGCATGGGAGGAATCCAACACTTTGGAACGCAATTGTGTGGTAACTGGCAGTTGCATTCCTCTACAATAAAGCCGTGACTAAATTTCAGGAGCCCTCTGTTGGGAGTGGAATGCCCAGAGCTGTGAAAGGTGCGGCGGAGCTGCCAAGCATTGGCCTCATCCGACATGACA
Source organism: Mustelus asterias (assembly GCF_964213995.1). Lineage (NCBI taxonomy): Eukaryota > Metazoa > Chordata > Chondrichthyes > Carcharhiniformes > Triakidae > Mustelus > Mustelus asterias. Next base: position 6,753 of record NW_027593274.1, read on the forward strand.
CATCCAAGTTACTGTGGTCTCCAAACGGATTCCTGTGGAGGCGTTGGGTCAAATGCTTTGTGTCAACCCTTTATAAACTCCTCGTGAAAATCGTGGTGTGTTTCGAACCCCCAAATTAACCCCACTTCGGGCAGAGCAATTTAAATTTGCTCGGAAACCACGAAGGAAGATGGTGGCTGCAGAATGAAACACCAAAATGTTCCCCCGCGGGGCAGGGACAGCGAACCAGAAACAAAACGTTTTCTTTTTCATCTCAGAACTCAAACTGATGCCACCCTTTAACAAAGCTGTTTGAGGGTCCCAGGGTACTCAAACAAGATGTAAATATGTTGACCCCAACTCACCTCCCAGCAAGTCCCTGCACCGAGTCTGGAATGTTAGAAAACTGGTTCCATGTGTACAAGGTTTTATCACAAAGGATTTTATAGCTCTGTCTCAGAGTCTTGGCAGTAAAGTTCACATGTGTGTCTTTCTGTATTCTCAATTCTCTCAGCTTCAGCTTTGAAATGCTACAGCAAAAGCCTCAAAGCCTCCGAAGACCTATTGGAACAGGTCGAATGCAATGGGACTCAGCTGTGCTCCAAACGCATTGGTCTTTCACGTAAGTAGAAGGAATACAGGAAAGCACAACAGTTTCTTTTTTTTTGTTTTCTTTCCTGGGATGTGGGTGTCGCTGGCTCGGACAGCATTTATTGCCCATCCCTAATTGCCCCTTGTGAACCCGCTGCAGTCCCTGTGGTGTAGGTACACCCTCAGTGCTGTTAGGGAGGGGGCTCCAGGATTTTGACCCAGCGACAGTGAAGGAACAGCTGATATATTTCCAAGTCGGGATGGTGAGTGACTCGGAGGGGAACCTCCAGGTGGGGGTGTCCCCAGGTATCTGCTGCCCTTGTCCTTCTAGATGGAAGTGGTCGTGGGTTTGGAAGGTGCTGCCTAAGGAGCCTTGGTGAGTTGCTGCAGTGCATCTTGTAGATGGTACACACGGCTGTCACTGTGTGTCGGTGGTGGAGGGAGTGAATGTTTGTGGATGGGGGGCCAATCAAGCGGGGCTGCTTTGTCCTGGATGGTGTCGAGCTTCTTGAGTGTTGTTGGAGCTGCACCATCCAGGCAAGTGATTTGTGCCTTGTAGATGGTGGACAGGCTTCAGGGAGTCAAGAGGTGAGTTACTCACCACAGGATTCTCAGCCTCTGACCTGCTCTGGTAGCCACAGTGTTTATCTGGCTGGGTCCTATTTCAGTTTCTGCTCAACAGGAACCCTCAGGATGTTGACAGTGGGGGATTCAGTGATGATAATGCCATTGAATGTCAAGGGGCAGTGGTTAGAGTATCTCTTGTTGGAGATGGTCATTGCCTGGCATTTGTGAGGCACGAAGGTTACTGACCACCTGTCAGCCCAAGCCTGGATATTGTCCAGATCTTGCTGCATTTAGAAATGGGATAAATGGTGCAGTTGTCCTGCCAGACTGTACACATGGAGCCTCATTAATTATCCATTGGTGGGTTCCTCTCCAAATCACATGTGTCTGCCCTGCCATCACCTGATGGGATCGAAGGTCAAGGCGCCATATTTAAATGCCACCCGAACACCCATATTCACTCTCTGCAGTCCAGCTGGGCAGTCCACACATTCTGAGATGGCAAAAGAAGCCGGGCACCCCAAGCTTCAGGAGCCATCCACAAACACCACAGAATTGATACGGCCTTCCTCCTGTTGATAGACGGCATGGTGGCACAATGGTTAGCACTGCTGCCTCACAGCGCCAGGGACGGGGGTTTGATTCCTGGCTTAGGTCACTGTCTGTGTGGAGTTTGCACGTTCTCTCCATGTCTGCGTGGGTTTCCTCCCACACTCCAAAGATGTGCAGGTTAGTTTGGATTGGCCAATGTTAACTTGTCCCTTAGTGTCCAAAGATGTGTAGGTTAGGTGGATTGGCCGTGCTAAATTGCCTCTTCGTGTCCCAGGATGCATAGGTTAGAGGGATTAGCGGGGTAAAGATGTGGGGTTACGGGGATAGAGTCTGTGTGGCATTGTTGTCAGTACAGGCTGGATGGGCCGAATGGCCTCTTTCTGCACTGTAGGGTTTCTCTGATTCTGTGAACATGAATCGAAGCCTCCGAGACACATGAACACACATCATTCCATGGTGTGTTACAAGGCTTAAAGAATGAAATCCTAACATACAGCCACTTTCAGCAAGGGGCTGGACACGACACAAGAGGGCCAGTGACGAACATGAGTCTGCTAAACGTCACATGAGTCTGAGACACCCAAAGGGCAGCCATCAGGGAGTGGGAGCTTGGGTCGCCCTCGCTGTAAGAGGGCACATTCGGCAAGAGGCATTTACATGGTCAGTTTTCACGCAGGAAAAAGACAACGTTGTCGAGGAGAATACTGAGATACAGGCTATTGGACTAGACGGGATTGAGGTTAATAAGGAGGAGGTGTTAGCAATTCTGGAAAGTGTGAAAATAGATAAATCCCCTGGGCCGGATGGGATTTATCCCAGGATTCTCTGGGAGGCTAGGGAGGAGATTGAAGAGCCTTTGGCTTTGATCTTTATGGCATCATTGTCGACAGGAACAGTGCCAGAAGACTGGAGGATCGCAAATGTTGTCCCCTTGTTCAAGAAGGGGAGTAGAGACAACCCTGGTAATTATAGACCAGTGAGCCTTATTTCTGTTGTGGGCAAAGTTTTGGAAAGGATTATAAGAGATAGGATTTATAATCATCTAGAAAGGAATAATTTGATTAGGGATAGTCAACACGGTTTTGTGAAGGGTAGGTCGTACCTCACAAACCTTATTGAGTTCTTTGAGAAGGTGACCAAAGAGGTGGATGAGGGTAAAGCAGTTGATGTGGTCTATAGGGATTTCAGTAAAGTGTTTGATAAGGTTCCCCATGGTAAGCTATTGCAGAAGATACGGAGGCATGGGATTGAGGGTGATTTAGTGGTTTGGATCAGGAATTGGCTAGCTGTAAGAAAACAGAGGGTGGTGGTTGATGGGAAATGTTCATCCTGGAGTTCAGTTGCTAGTGGTGTACCGCAAGGATCTGTTTTGGGGCACTGCTGTTTGTCATTTTTATAAATGACCTGGATGAGGGCGTAGAAGGATGGGTTAGTAAATTTGCGGATGACACTAAAGTCGGTGGAGTTGTGGACAGTGCAGAAGGTTGTTGCAGGTTACAGAGGAACATAGATAAGCTGCAGTGCTGGGCTGAGAGGTGGCAAATGGAGTTCAATGCGGAAAAGTGTGAGGTGATTCACTTTGGAAGGAGTAACAGGATTACAGAGTACTGGGCAAATGGTAAGATACTTGGTAGTGTGGATGAACAGAGGGATCTGGGTGTCCATGTGCATAAATCCCTGAAAGTTGGCACCCAGGTTGATAGGGTTCTTAAGAAGGCGTACGGTGTGTTAGCTTTTATTGGTAGAGGGATTGAGTTTCGGAGCCATGAGGTCATGTTGCAACTGTACAAAACTCTGGTGCGGCCGCACTTGGAGTATTGCGTACAGTTCTGGTCGCCGCATTATAGGAAAGATGTGGAAGCATTGGAAAGGGTGCAGAGGAGATTTACCAGGATGTTGCTTGGTATGGTGGGAAGGTCTTATGAGGAAAGGCTGAGGGACTTGAGGCTGTTTTCGTTAGAGAGAAGAAGGTTAAGAGGTGACTTAATAGAGGCATACAAGATGATCAGAGGATTAGATAGGGTGGATAGTGAGAGCCTTTTTCCTCGGATGGTGATAACTAGCATGAGGGGACATAGCTTTAAATTGAGGGGTGAGAGATATAGGACAGATGTTAGAGGTAGGTTCTTTACTCAGAGTAGTAAGGGCGTGGAATGCCCTGCCTGCAGCAGTAGTGGACTCGCCAACATTAAGGGCATTCAAATGGTTATTGGATAAACATATGGATGATATTGGAATAGTGTAGGTTAGATGGGCTTTAGATTGGTTTCACAGGTCGGCGCAACATTGAGGGCCGAAGGGCCTGTACTGCGCTGTAATCTTCTATGTTCTATGTTCATTACCAGGAGCTCACAATTTATTTATAAAGCTGTGAGTGAACAGGCAGGGCACCATTGTGTTTTCAGTGTCTCTTAGCCTCCCTTACCCTGCCGTTACCTCTAGCTGCTTCCCCGACATTCGCAGCAGAGGCTGAAGGCAGCTTGCTGACTGGCTGAGGTTCTTTCAACGTTCTCCTTCTTGTTGTGGGCAAGACTGGCCTACAGGAAGACAAATGGCTGGAATGTGATGGGAAGCGGGGGCTGGGGAGAGGATGTGTGTGTGTGTGAGGGCTGGAGATACTGATAGATGCGATGGTGGTGATGTCAAGGAGACAATGTCATGATCGTTAGGTCGAGGTAAATGTTTCTGATCCTACAGCTGTTGCTTTATCAAAATGGAGCCGAGAATGGGATGGGAAGGACCAATAATTCATTATGGAGGCGACCTAACAGATTAAAGAGTGCGAATGAGCAGGATGATCTTGCCGAGTAGATTTGTCTCGTGTGCGGTGATGTCTCTACGTGTGTTGGTCAACAAAGCACAGTCAATTTAATTTAGGTAACTTTCTACTTTTGTCTTCTCAGCAAAACATACCTTTTACAGTAAAGGGTGCCTTGCTTCTTCTTTATGTAACCTGATCTACACAACAGTGATTAGTGAGATCAAGGTGGAGTTCAGAACGATATGCTGTAACACAGACTTATGCAATGGCGGCTTCCCAATGAGACCATCGCTTCTGACAGGCTTCTTCATCCTGGCTTGTGGCTGGGCGCTGTGGCGCTCGTAAAGACTGGGGGGTACTCCTTGCAGTGTCTGAGCCCGAGCGAGCGCAACGGGACCCGAACATCATTTCCCCCTCGCCCACCATGGACAAGAACTTGATTTTTCTGGCAGAAGCGAGACCTGGTGTATTCCTGAACTGAAAACAAAGTGATTTAGAAATCCCAAAACAATTGGAGACCAGCGACTCCTAAAAGGGCACCCTTTCTAAAGAGCACCTCGATCGAGATCCCTGGTCATCCTGAAGAGAAGAAACAACAGAGGGACTTTTACAGCGTCGCACGCTTTAGGCAGAGCTGCTCGATGGGAAAATCTCCACATGTTCCTCCCAATTCCCCACCGTAACTCCACTGGAACCCTCGGAGGGAGCAGCGCAAGCGGTCATTTAAAAAAACAAATAGTTATTAATGATAAACTTTTACCAACAGTCTCTCTCTTTTCTTTTTGCCATCCTCCCGCTAATTTGGAACCATGGATGTTTTTCAAAATGTGCTGTTGGCGTGAGTGCTGGCATCGCATCTTTTACCACCCAAGCCCCCGGTTGCCCCGAGAAGGTGGCAACCTCCTTTCACGAAAGCAACCTTCGGAGCGGCACGGTGGCACAGTGGCTAGCTCTGCTGCCTCACAGCGCCAGGGACCTGGGTTCGATTTCCGGCTTGGGTCACTGTGCGGAGTCTGCATGTTCTCCCCGTGTCTGCCTGGGTTTCTTCCAGGTGCTCCGGTTTCCTCCCACAGTCCTAAAGATGTGCTGGTTAGGTGCATTGGCCATGCTACATTGCCCCTCAGTGTACCTGAACAGGCAGCGGAGTGTAGCAACTAGGGGATTTTCACAGTAACTTCATTGCAATGCTAAGCCTATTTGTGACTAATAAGTAAACTTTAATTTGTTTGTACATCTGGGCAGCTGGCTTGGCTACTTCAGAGGCACACTGAAGAGACCTCAGATAGGGAACAAACTGCCACAGAGCTCACGTGTCGATCAAATCCCATTTGCTTCCTGAGTTCTTTTGTCGCCTTTGAATGAATGACCTCCCCCCCACCCTCCACCCCCTCACCCCCCACCCCCCCCCCCCCCCCCCACAATCTCCGCACCCTAGCTCCGCGAGCCTTTGTTTTTTTTTTCAGAGTGGGCAGCAATGCTTAATGAGAACTCACTGCTCGCACAGCGGTGACCCAGTTTCTTTCTGACCAAAGGCTGAACCACATCGCCTGTTTTACCCCCTCCCCCCCCAGGAAGCAAGCCGAGAGAGTCTGACCCGCTGAATTCTTCCACGCTCCCAGAGAAACATGAACGCAGACCGCCGGTTTTACACGCCCGCCTTGCTCTCTGTCAGGCAGGGTGTGGAGGCATGTCCCACCTGATCTGTGTGGGAACCCCGCACGGTAAGTTATGTGAAGATTGGCAACCCCTCCACGCCGCCAAATGGTGGTTCTCCGTGCGACAGTTTTATATCACCCAGCGACTGGGAGGGTCATAACCTTACCGTAATCCCCTCCCTCACCCACCCAACTTCACTGGTCTCTATCTCAGTACAGTTTACAGCAGAAATCACCAAGCAACTCAACCAAGGGGAGAATCCCGGCTGGTTTCAGAATATCGAAGCCACTAGGAGTTCCCAGGCAGGCTTAGATCACCCAGCTCCCCACGCACGTTGACCAAGAACAGAGTGTGGCACCTTCTGGTTGACAAATGTTCTCTTCAGAAGCTCCAATCTGCTTCCAACTGACCCCTGAACAAATCTATACGTTTCCTGCAATGTTATGTTGTTTTGCTGTTGCAATTTCAAAATTGTGTTTATTTCGGTGTTAAAGACTATAAATGCAAAACAGAAATGCTGTATTTTATCCAACGTTTTTCTACAATGTTGACACTTTAATGTGAATTCTACATTTTTATTTACTTGACTATGGCTTTAGTCACTGAGAATTTGTGCAACTGATGTTTCTAATGTGCGTCTGTGGGCATAATGATTTTCAGAATGGTGTGTGATATTGCCGAATATCGTGGAGAAAGGACAGTGCTCTGCTTCCTGGCCAATATTCCCAATCCCAGTGTTAACCTGCTCATTCACTCAAGGACCCCTGTCTGTCACGTGTGACTGAATGTTGTTGTTCAACCTTACCTCTTTGTTGCGTCCATGGAACCTCAAAGCAAGAACGTTAAAATAAAATACTGAACAGTTTCCATTGTGTGTGAGTAAATGCCAATTTGACTCGAATTAAGCACCGCTGTAATAGAACCGCTTACTTGGAGAAAGTAATTGGTCACAAGTATCTGGGGTCAGTCGTGGCAGTCAATGAAAGCATGACAATGAAAATTGAACACTGAGTTAGCTTTGCTTGGAGTGATCAGAACAGGATGTGATGGGATGTTGCTTGGTTCTTTTTTTATTCATTCGTGGGACATCAGTGCTGTTGGCCAGGCCCCATCCCTAATCGCCCCTTGAGAAGGTGGTGGTGAGCTGCCTTGTTGAGCCTCTACAGTCCCTGTGATGTAGGTACACCCACAGTGCTGTTAGGGAGGGAGCTCCAGGATGTTGACCCAGCGACAGTGAAGGAACGGCCGATATATTTCCAAGTCGGGATGGTGAGTGACTCGGAGGGGAACCTCCAGGTGGGGGTGTCCCCAGGTATCTGCTGCTCTTGTCCTTCGAGATGGTAACGGTCATGGGTTTGGCAGGTGCTGCCTGAGGAGCCTTGGTGAGTTGCAGCAGTGCATCTTGTAGATGGTACACACGGCTGTCACTGTGCGTCGGTGGTGAAGGGAGTGAAGGCTGAGGAATTAGGTGTAGCGGTGAGGCGAGCTGTTATTCGAGTGAGCTGATGGGGCGACTTGTGTGCTGGGGAGTGGTGGAGCTCGGAGGAGTTTTCTGTGGATTGACACTGGAGGTTTTGGCTCACACAGCTGTCCTTCTGCGGCCTGGGGAGGCTGCTTTTAAAGGTCGCAGTGGGCCGTGATGCGTCCATCCCCAGCTCCATCGCTTCGGCCGTGATTTGTGCTGGCTGCACGCTCCACCCAAAGACTCTGCTCCCACTGCCTTCTGAGGAAGAGAGTTCCAGAGACTCACCACCCTCAGAGGGAAACAAATTCTCCTCACCTCCGTCTTAAACAGGCCATCCCTTATTTTTAAACAGTGACACCCCTAGTTCTAGATTCTCCTACAAGAAAAAACATCCTCTCCACATCCACCCTGTCAATACCCCTCAGGATCTTAAAGGGTTCAATCAAGTTGCCTAAACTCTAACCCCCATCAGCTATAAGCCTCGCCTGTCCAACCTTCATTAGACAACCCTCCCATTCCTTATATTAGTCTACTAAACCTTCTCTGAACTGCTCCAAACATATTTGTGATCTAACCTTGTGTGATTTCAAGAAGAAATCAAGGGCGGCACACGGTGGCAGTGGGTTAGCACTGCTGCTTCACAGCGCCAGGGACTCCTAGCTTGGGTCACTGTCTGTGCAGAGTCTGCACGTTCTCCCCGTGTTTGCATGGGTTTCCTACGGGTGCTCCAGTTTCCTCCCACAGTCCCACAGTCCAAAAGATGTGCGAGTTAAGTTAATTGGCCATGCTAAATTGCCCCTTAATGTCAGGGGAATTAGCAGGGTAAATATGAGGGGTTACAGGGATAGGGCCTGGGTGGGATTGTGGTCAGCTCAGACTCGATGGGCTGAATGGCCTCCTTCTGCACTGTAGGGAGTCTATGGTACTCAGAAATTAAATATAGCTCTTGAGGGTAAAGTCATAGAGTCACAGAGATATACAGCATGGAAACAGGCCCTTCAGCCCAACTCGTCCATGCCGACCAGGTTTCCTAAACTGAACTAGTCCCATTTGCCTGCATTTGGCCCACATCCCTCTCACCCTTTCCTACCCATGTCCAAATGTCTTTTCAATGTTGTAATTGTACCCGCCACTACCAGCTCCTCTGGCAGCTCATTCCATACTCGCACCACCCTCTGTGTGAAAAAGTTACCCCTCAGGTTTCTCTTAAATCTTTCCCCTCTCACCTTAAACATCTGCCCTCTAGTTTTGGACTCCCCTACCCTGGGGAAAGGACCTCGGCTATTCACCTGATCTATGCCCCTCATCCTCTTACACTCCAGGGGAAAAGGTTCCCAGCCTATCCAGCCTCTCCTTATAAGTCAAGCCTTCCAGTCCCGGTTACATCCTTAAGGATCAAGGGATATGGGGAGGAAGAGGGGGATCAGGATATTGAATTTGATGATTAGCCATGATCAAAATGAATGGTGGAGCAGGTTCAAAGGGCTTCTAATTTTTATGTTTCTATGTATTTACATATTTCCTTAAGTAAGGAGATCAATACTGTACACAACACTCCGGATGTGGTCTTACTAATGTCCCGTACAACTGAAGCATAACCTCCTTAGCTTTGTAATCAATTCCCCTCTCAATAAACCACAACATTCTATTAGCTTTCCTGATTACTTGCTGTACCTCTATACCACCAGCCTCTTGTGATTCATGCAAGCTTTGGCTGCAAACCATAGCCCTTGGGCGATTCCTGCGCCTATGCAAGTGGCATAATTACTTTTCTCCTGTGTTTGCTGTGAATTGTAAATTGAGTTGGCACTGCCAAACAACTACCCCCACCACCCCCCCCCCCCCTCTCAACTATGTCCCAAACCAGGCTTCTCATCTTGTGAGTATGTGGGTATGAATTGGCTCTGATGCCTTGGGTGGCACGTTGGAACTTGTAATCCCCAGTCACCCATGTCAATTGTCTTTCTGCTCCTCTTATGGCATCCTGGTAACTTTGGCAAGGTGTACGCAGTAATGACGATAGGCCCAGAGATTATACCTCAACTTGAGGGTGACTATGGTCTTGTCATGTACCAGTGGTTTGGATTTGGTTTGGCTGTCACAGTGGCACAGTGGGTTCGCACTGCTGCCTCTCAGCGCCAGGGACCCGGGTTCAATTCCTGGCCTCGGGTCACTGTCTGTGTGGAGTTTGCACGTGTCTGCATGGGTTTCCTCCGGGTGCTCCGGTTTCCTCCCACACTCCAAAGATGTGTAGGATGGGTGGATTTTTTAAAAATTCATTTGTGTCACTGGCTGGGCCTGCATTTATTGCCCATCCCTAGTTGCCCTTGAACTGAGTGGCTTGCTGGGCTATTTCAGAGGGCAGGTTGGCCATGGTAAATTGCCACTTAATGTCCAAGGATTTGTAGGTTAGGTGGATTAGCCATGCTAAATTGCCCCTTAGTGTCCAAAGATGTGTAGGTTAGGTGGATTAGCCATGCTAAATTGCCCCTTAGTGTCCAAAGATGTGTAGGTTAGGTGGATTAGCCATGCTAAATTGCCCCTTAGTGTCCAAAGATGTGTAGGTTAGGTGGATTAGCCATGCTAAATTGCCCCTTAGTGTCCAAAGATGTGTAGGTTAGGTGGATTAGCCATGCTAAATTGCCCCTTAGTGTCCAAAGATGTGTAGGTTAGGTGGATTAGCCATGCTAAATTGCCCCTTAGTGTCCAAAGATGTGCAGGTTAGCTGGATTGGCCATGCTAAATTGCCCCTTAGTGTCCAAAGATGTGCAGGTTAGGTGGATTGGCCGTGCTAAATTGCCCCTTAGTGTCCAAAGATGTGCAGGTTAGGTGGATTGGCCATGCTAAATGGGCGGGATTATGGGGACAGAGCAGAGGGAAAGGCCTTGGGTAAGATACTCTGTCAGAGAGTCGGTGCAGACTCGATGGGCCGAATGGCCTCTGTTTGCACTGTAGGGATTATATGTTTCTATGTATAAAACCAAAAGATCTGAAATCAAATGTCGACCCATACCGACACTGTAGTTAAAAAAGCCCCACCAATGCCTCTACTTTCTCAGAAGACGAAGGAAATTTGGCATGTCAGCTACGACTCTCACCAACTTTTACAGATGCCCCATAGAAAGCATTCTTTCTGGTTGTATCACAGCTTGGTATGGCTCCTGCTCTGCCCAAGACTGCAAGGAACTACAAAAGGCCATGAATGCAGCCCAGTCCATCATGCAAACCAACCTCCCATCCCATTGACTCTGTCTACACTTCCCGCTGCCTCGGCAAAGCAGCCGCATAATTAAGGACCCCACGCACCCCGGACATTCTCTCTTCCACCTTCTTCCATCGGGAAAAAGACACAAAAGTCTGAGGTCACGTCCCAACCAGCTTAAGAACAGCTTCTTCCCTGCTGCTGTCAGACTTTTGAATGGACCTACCTCGCATTAAGTTGATCTTTCTCTACACTCTGACTATGACTGTAACACTACATTCTGCACTCTCTCATTTCCTTCTCTATGAATGGTATGCTTTGTCTGTATAGCGCGCAAGAAACAATACTTTTCCCTGTATGTTAATACATGTGACAATAAATCAACTCAAATGAATAAAAAATGAACTGTTTGCTGGAAGGGTTAACTGGTCTGCAGAATGTGAAGGGTGGAGCTAAACATTCCTGGCTCCTTCCATGACTTTCTTTACTAAGATTTTTATGACTCCACTTTCTCGAACTTTAAACTTTCACAGAAACTCCCACTGAAACCCAAATACACCCAAAATCTCTCCCAGTTTGCTATTGCAAAATCTCCCTTTCCCTTATCTTACACTCAGCCACTTTCCTTCGTAATTTACACCATTACGCATCCCAACAGTTACCATCCTATCCTGTGCCTACCCTCGTTTAAACAATACTGTCCAAAACATTATCTGTCCTTTCCTTTAAGGGCAGCACGGTGGCACAGTGGTTAACACTGCTGTCTCACAGTGCCAGGGACCTGGGGTCAATTCCTGGCTTGGGTCACTGTCTGTGTGGAATCTGCACGTTCTCCCCATGTCTGCGTGGGTTTCCTCAGGGTGCTCCGGTTTCATCCTCGAGAGAGAGAGTGTGTGTGTGCGAGTGTGTGTGTGCTTTTTTGACAATCTGACATTTTTAGAGCCACGCTTGCTGACACTAGCTGTTTCCAAATGTGTTTTTGTGTTTTTTTACTGTACCTGGCTCGGGCTGTGTGGAAAAATGAACCGCAGCGATGACTGACTCACTGACTGAAAATGCTGCTTGGGTGGAATGTCCTCCATTAGCTGCAGCCCTCTGTTCAGGATGCAGTGTGAAGTGTCTGTTCTGGTGATCCCATCCTGACCAGCGCTCTCTCAGCTATTCTGCCTCTCCAATCAGGCCACGACTTTCCACTGGGGTCGTTAACTCCCCCGCCCATTGCCCCCCCGTGGGGGAATGGGGGTTAATTTAACTTCAGGGGCGGGATTATCCGGCTACGCTCGCCCCAAGCCCGGTAACTCCTACCCAAGGTCAACGGACCTCTACACGTTCCGCGTGCTGCCCGCTACGATTCCCGTGGCGGGCAAGACGGGAAAATTCTGCCCTTGATCTTTCGCCCGGGATAGATCCTGGCTCTGAGCTGCAAGAAAATCAGGCGCTGGCAACTTCTTAACCTCTCCACCAGCGCCCTCCCCACTCTGTCACCTCGACAGAAATGCTAAAATTAAAAGGCCACTGTACGCTCGCAACCAAAGTTAAGTTGTACCTTCGCAACCTTGTGAGATTGCCTGTTAAATTCTTTGTCTATTCAACTTTTCTTCACCCATCTACTGGCCTTGTAACGTCAGAGAGGTTGCATGAACCCACACACAGGGTGGGGCAATGTAGTCATTTGCTCCTTGTCTTGTTTGGAACATATTTGGATGAGTGAGCTTTCTACATTTTGTTTCCCTTGGGCGTGTGTGTGTTGTGTGTGTGTTTTTTTCCCTTGTCTCTGGTCCCACACAATTAAACACACAGCAGAATTAAACAGCATATCTGGAGACCATTCAACCCATCATGAATTTGCACCAATCCCCCAGAAGAGCTAACAACTCGGTACAGTGGTTTAGCACGACTGCCTCACGCCGCCAGGGACCCAGGTTCCGTTCCTGGCTCGTGCCACTGTCTGTGTGGAGTTTGCACATTCTCCCCATGTCTGCGTGGGTTTCCTCTGGGTGCTCCGGTTTCCTCCCACAGTCCGAAAGACGTCCTGGTTAGATGCATTGGCCATGCTAAACTCTCCCTCGGTGTACCCGAACAGGCGCCGGAGTGTGGTGACTATGGGATTTTCAAAGTAACTTCATTGCAGTGTTAATGTAAGCCTACTTGTGATTAATAAATAAACTTTAAACTTTTGTGGCCCTCTCTCTACCTCCATAGCCCTCCAAATTCATCACATTCATATGTGTTCCCAGCTCTCCTACAAAAAGCGAGAGGAAACGCCTCGTATACTGTGTGGCCAAATTCCCCTCCAACTTCATTTTCCAGTTTGCTGACCACACCACCGTAGTGGGTCGGATCTCAAACAATGACAAGACAGAGTACAGGAATGAGATAGAGAATCTGGTGAACTGGTGCGGTGAAAATAATCTCTCCCTCAATATCAACAAAACAAAGGAGATTGTCATCAACTTCAGGAAGCGTAAAGGAGAACATGCCTCTGTCTACATCAATGGGGATGAAGTAGAAAGGGTCGGGAGCTCCAGGTTTTAGGGTCCAGATCACCAACAACCTGTCCTGGTCCTCCCATGCCGATACCCTAGTTAAGAAAGCCCCACCAACGCCTCTACTTTCTCAGAAGACTAAGGAAATTTGGCATGTCAGCTACGACTCACACCAACTTTTACAAATGCACCATAGAAAGCATTCTTTCTGGTTGTATCACAGCTTGGTCTGGGCTCCTGCTCTGCCCAAGACCGCAAGGAACTACATAAGGTTGTGAATGTAGCCCAATCCATCACGCAAACCAGCCTCCCATCCATTGACTCTGTCTACACTTCCCGCTGCCTCGGAAAAACAGCCAGCATAATTAGGGGCCCCACGCACCCCGGACATTCTCTCTTCCACCTTCTTTCGTCAGGAAAAAGATACAAAAGTCTGAGGTCACGTGCCGACTGACTCAAGAACAGCTTCTTCCCTGCTGCTGTCAGACTTTTGAATGGACCTACCTTGCACTAAACTGATCTTTCTCTACACCCCTAGCTATGACTGTAACACTACATTCTGCACCCTCTCCTTTCCTTCTCGATGAACGGTATGCTTTGTCTGTATAGCGCGCAAGAAACAATACTTTTCACTGTATAATAATACATGTGACAATAATAAATCAAATCAAAGGGTAATTATTTTTCTTGGAGATCCTCCTTCTGTCTCCAGCCAGGACAGAGGAGGGGATTTAAGTTTAACTATGAGTCAGAATGGTTTGTAGAGTCAGCGAAATTAGTTTTGCAACACTGCTGGACGTGACAGCAGGGGGGGGAGTAATTTTTCTGTGACACACCCGCAAAGATTTGGGTGCAACGCCGGTTTGGCACCCCACGCCATTCTCCACTGAAGACCTGCATTTATATAGCCCCTGTAAGATCTGCTGGAGATTAGAAGAGTAAGCGGCGACTTACTCACAGATGCTGACGGGGTATTGACAGGGTGGGTGTGGAGAGGATGTTTCCTCTTGTGGGGGAATCCAGAACCTGGAGGGGTGGGCGGGAGGGGGGGGGGGAGGGGCCTTCCCTGTTTAAAAATAAAGGGTTGCCCAATTTTCTAACTTGTTGGCGGGGATATGGGCGTCGCTGACCAGGCCCAGCAGTTGTTGCCTATCCCTAATTGCCCTTGAGAATAGAGTCATAGAGGTTTACAGCATGGAAACAGGCCCTTCGGCCCAATTTGTCCATGCCGTCCCTTTTGTTAACCACTAAGCTAGTCCCAATTGCCCACATTTGGCCCATATCCCTCTATACCCATCTTACCCATGTAACTGTCTAAATGCTTTTTAAAAGACAAAATTGTACCCACCTCTACTACTACCTCTGGCAGCTTGTTCCAGACACTCACCACCCTCTGTGTGAAACAATTGCCCCTCTGGACACTTTTGTATCTCTCCCCTCTCACCTTAAACCTATGCCCTCTAGTTTTAGACTTCCCTACTCCCTGAGGTGAAGGTACACCCGCAGTGCTGTTAGGGAGGGTTTTCCGGGATTTTGACCCAGCGATAGTGAAGGAACGGCCGATATATTCCCAAGTTGGGATGATGAGTGACTCGGGGATTTAAGACGGAGATGGGGAGAATCTATTTCTCTCAGAAGATGGTGAGTGTCTAGAACTCTCTTCCTCAAAAGGCAGTGGGAGCAGAGACTTTGAATATTTTTAAGGCTGAGGGAGAGAGATTATTGATTAACGAGGGGGGGTGGTGGGTGAAAGGTTGTCGGGGAGTCGGCAGGAATGTGGCGTCGATGTTACAGCCAGATCAGCCAGGATCTTATAGAATCCATAGAATCCACACAGTGCAGAAGACACTTTTGCCTATCGAGTCTGCACCAACCACAATCCCACCCAGGTCCTATCCCCATAATCCCATGTATTTACCCTAGCTATTCCCCTGACAGTAAGAGACAATTTTAGCAAGGCCAATCCACCCTAACCTGCACATCTTTGGAGTGTGGGAGGGAACCAGAGCACCCGGAGGAAACCCACACAGAGATGGGTAGAACGTGCAGATTCCACACAGACATCCGAGGCCGGGAATTGAACCCGGGTCCCTGGCGCAGTGCTAACCACTGTACCACTGTGCCCATTATAGAATGGGGGAGCAGGCTCAAGTGGCCGAATGGCCTACTCCTGTCACTAATCCATGTCTTTATATGTTTGGAACCAGGTTATCCGTCCAGTAGGATTGTCCAGGAGGGGATTGCCCTGGGTAGGAAGCTCCTTTGGAGAGTTGGTGCAGACTCGATGGGCTGAATGGCCTCCTTCTGCACCATGGGGATTCTACGGACAATAGTTTGAGTGTCACCCACAAAGAAACCCTTCCAACAGGCCAACTAGCAGCTGATAAGAGCGGGAGAGACTCCTGGTCAGATGCACTCAATGCAGAGTGGAGCTTCTCAACCTTCAGGCCCCTGGGACAGGTCAGCGACCTGTTACAGGAATAACTAGCTATAGAGACAGATGAAAGTCTGTCATTGTGCACCACGAGGTGCGGGAAGAGAATTGGAATTGTCTGCCAGACCCCTCATGAAGATCACCATCCAATCCCACCCTCCCATACCCCCTTCCCCCACAGCCTTCCCATCTCCAAGGAAAACAGACCCAACCTCTCCAAGCTATCTTCATAAGTGCCGTTGTTCATCCTGGGAACCACTTCCGTCTCCGAGGCCTTCACATCCTTCGGCGGCACGGTAGCACAGTGGTTAGCACTGCTGCCTCACAACGGCAGGGACCCGGGTTCGATTCCCGGCTTGGGTCACTGTCTGCATGGACTTTGCACGTTCTCCCCATGTCTGGATTTCCTCTGGCTGCTCCAGTTTCCTCCCACACTCCAAAGACGTGCGGGTTAAGTGGATTGGCCATGCTAAATTGCCCCTTAGTGTCCAAAGATGTGCAGGTTAGGTGGATTGGCAATGCTAAATTATCCCTCAGTCTCCAAAGATGTGCAGGTTAGGGTGGATTGGCCGTGCTAAATTATCTCTGTGTCCAAAGATGTGCAGGTCAGGTGGATTGGCCATGCTAAATTGCTCCTTAGTGTCCAAAGATGTGCAGGTTAGGGGGATTGGCCATGCTAAATTGCTCCTTAGTGTCCAAAGATGTGCAGGTTAGGGGGATTGGCCATGCTAAATTGCTCCTTAGTGTCCAAAGATGTGCAGGTTAGGGGGATTGGCCATGCTAAATTGCTCCTTAGTGTCCAAAGATGTGCAGGTTAGGGGGATTGGCCATGCTAAATTGCTCCTTAGTGTCCAAAGATGTGCAGGTTAGGGGGATTGGCCATGCTAAATTGTCCCTTAGTGTCCAAAGCGTTGCAGGTTAGGGGGATTAATGGGGTGAGTAGATGGGATTATGAGGCTAGGGCCTGGCAAAATGCTCTGTCAGAGAGTTGGTGCAGACTCGATGGGCCAACTGGCCTCCTTCTGTACTGTCGGGATTGTATGTTCCTAAAGATATGTTCAAGAGGGAGCTGGACGTGGTCCTTGGGGCTAAAGGGGTAAAGAGGTACAGAGAGAAAGCAGGACTGGGATACTGACAGTGCATGATCAGCCATGATCATATTGAATGGCGGAGCAGGCTCGAAGGGCCGAATGGCCTCCTCCTACTCATATTCCCTCTGTTTCTCTGTTAAAAGATTCAACAACTTCTCAATTCTTTCCCGCAGAGGGCTGTAGAGGTCGGGTCACTGAGTATGTTCAAGGCTGAGACAGACAGATTGTTCATCAGTAAGGGAATCGAGGGTTATGGGGATAAGGCGGGAAAGTGGAGTTGAGGATTATCACATCAGATCAGTCACAATCTCATTGAATGGGGGAGCAGGGTCGATGGGCCGAATGGGGGAGCAGGGTCGATGGGTGGGGGAGCAGGGTCGATGGGGTGAATGGGGGAGCAGGGTCGATGGGCCGAATGGGGGAGCAGGGTCGATGGGTGGGGGAGCAGGGTCGATGGGGTGAATGGGGGAGCAGGGTCGATGGGTGGGGGAGCAGGGTCAATGGGGTGAATGGGGGAGCAGGGTCGATGGGCCGAATGGGGGAGCAGGGTCGATGGGTGGGGGAGCAGGGTCGATGGGGTGAATGGGGGAGCAGGGTCGATGGGTGGGGGAGCAGGGTCAATGGGGTGAATGGGGGAGCAGGGTCGATGGGCCGAATGGGGGAGCAGGGTCGATGAGCTGAATGGGGGAGCAGGGTCGATGGGCCGAATGGGGGAGCAGGGTCGATGGGTGGGGGAGCAGGGTCGATGGGGTGAATGGGGGAGCAGGGTCGATGGGTGGGGGAGCAGGGTCAATGGGGTGAATGGGGGAGCAGGGTCGATGGGCCGAATGGGGGAGCAGGGTCGATGGGCTGAATGGGGGAGCAGGGTCGATGGGGTGAATGGGGGAGCAGGGTCGATGGGCCGAATGGGGGAGCAGGGTCGATGGGTGGGGGAGCAGGGTCGATGGGGTGAATGGGGGAGCAGGGTCGATGGGCTGAATGGGGGAGCAGGGTCGATGGGCCGAATGGGGAGCAGGGTCGATGGGGTGAATGGGGGAGCAGGGTCGATGGGGTGAATGGGGGAGCAGGGTCGATGGGCTGAATGGGGGAGCAGGGTCGATGGGGTGAATGGGGGAGCAGGGTCGATGGGGTGAATGGGGGAGCAGGGTCGATGGGGTGAATGGGGGAGCAGGGTCGATGGGGTGAATGGGGGAGCAGGGTCGATGGGGTGAATGGGGGAGCAGGGTCGATGGGGTGAATGGGGGAGCAGGGTCGATGGGGTGAATGGTGGAGCAGGGTCGATGGGGTGAATGGGGGAGCAGGGTCGATGGGGTGAATGGGGGAGCAGGGTCGATGGGGTGAATGGGGGAGCAGGGTCGATGGGCCGAATGGGGGAGCAGGGTCGATGGGGTGAATGGTGGAGCAGGGTCGATGGGGTGAATGGTGGAGCAGGGTCGATGGGGTGAATGGGGGAGCAGGGTCGAT
>NW_027593274.1:30000-35326 GCF_964213995.1 Mustelus asterias
AGGGAGCCGGTTTCGATTCCCGGCTTGGGTCACTGTCTGTGCAGAGTTTGCACATTCTCCCCGTGTCTGCGTGGGTTTCCTCCGGGTGCTCCGGTTTCCTCCCACAGTCCAAAGATGTGCGGATTAGGTGCACATCTTTGGACATGAAGAGACAATTTATCATGGCCAATCCACCCTAACCTGATGAAGGGGCAGCGCTCTGAAAGCTTGTGCTACCAAATAAACC
Source organism: Mustelus asterias (assembly GCF_964213995.1). Lineage (NCBI taxonomy): Eukaryota > Metazoa > Chordata > Chondrichthyes > Carcharhiniformes > Triakidae > Mustelus > Mustelus asterias. The sequence goes on from NW_027593274.1 coordinate 30,227, forward strand.
TGTTGGACTTTAACCTGGTGTTGTGAGACTTCTTACTGTGCCCACCCCAGTCCAACGCCGGCATCTCCACATCATGTACTTGTCAAGACGCTCTTAAAAGTCACTATCATATCCACTTCCACTCCCTCCCCCGGCAGTGAGTTCCAGGCACCCACTACTCTCTGTGTAAAAAGTCTGCCTCATACATCTCCTTTAAACCTTACCCCTCGCATCATAAACCTATGCCCCCTAGTAATTGACTCTTCCACCCTGGGAAAAAGCTTCTGACTATCCACTCTGTCCATGCCCCTCATAATCTTGTAGACTTTTATCAGGTCTCCCCTCAACTTCCATCGCTCCAGTGAGAACAAACCAAGTTTCTCCAACCTCACCTCATAGTTAATGCCCTCCATACCAGGCAACATCCTGGTAAATCTTTTCTGTACCCATTCCAAAGCCTCCACATCCTTCTGGTAGTGTGGCGACCAGAATTGAACACTATATTCCAAGTGCGGCCTAACTAAGGTTCTATAAAGCTGCAACATGACTTGCCAATTTTTAAACTCAATACCCCGGCCGATGAAACATAGAAACACAGGAGATAGGAGCAGGAGGAGGCCATTCGGCCCTTCGAGCCTGCTCCCCCATTCATCACCATCATGGCAGATCATCCAACTCAATCGCCCAATCCTGCTTTCTCCCCATAACCTTTGACCCCATTCGCCCCGAGTGCTGTATCCAGCCGCCTCTTCAATACATTCAATGTTTTGGCATCAACTACTTCCTGTGGTAATGAATTCCACAGGCTCACCACTCTCTGGGTGAAGAAATGTTTCCTCACCTCCGTCCTAAATGGTCTACCCTGAATCCTCAGACTGTGAGCCCTGGTTCTGGACTCCCCCCACCATCGGGAACATCCTCCCTGCATCTACCCTGTCTCGTCCTGTTAGAATTTTATAATTCTCTATGAGATCCCACCCCCCCCCGCACCGCATTTGTCTGAACCCCAGTGAAAACAATTCAAACCGAGTCAATCTCTCCTCATACATCAGTCCCGCCATCCCCGGAATCAGCCTGGTAAACCTTCGCTGCACTCTCTCCAGTGGAAGGGTGAGGGAGAGGAGGGGAGTGACGGGGAGTGAGGAGGAGCGGGGAGTGAGGGGGTGGGTGAGGGGGAGGGGGAGTGAGGGTGAGGAAGGGAGTGGGGGGAGGAGGGGAGTGAGGGGGATGGGGATAAAGGCAAGTATACCATATGCCTTCTTGACTACCTTCTCCACCTGCGTTGCCACTTTCAGTAACCTGTGTACCTGTACACCCAGATCCCTCTGCCTATCAATACTCTTAAGGGTTCTGCTTTAATCACCGGGTTTCTTGCTTTGATTTGATTTGATTTATTATTGTCATGTGTATTTGGATACAGTGAAAAGTATTGTTTCTTGCGCACTATACAGACAAAACATACTGTTCATAGAAAAGGAAAGGAGAGAGTGCAGAATGTAGTGTTACAGTCATAGCTAGGGTGTAGAGAAAGATCAACTTAATGCGAGGTAGGTCCATTCAAAAGTCTGACGGCAGCAAGGAAGAAGCTGTTCTTAAGTCGGTTGGTACGTGACCTCAGACTTTTGTATCTTTTTCCTGACAGAAGAAGGTGGAAGAGAGAATGTCCGGGGTGCGTGGGATCCTTGATTATGCTGGCTGCTTTGCCGAGGCAGCAGGAAGTGTAGACAGAGTCAATGGATGGGAGGCTGGTTTGCGTGATGGATTGGGCTACATTCACGACCTTTTGCAGTTCCTTGCGGTCTTGGGCAGAGCAGGAGCCCAGACCAAGCTGTGATACAACCAGAAAGAATGCTTTCTATGGGGCATCTGTAAAAGTTGGTGAGAGTTGTAGCTGACATGCCAAATTTCCTTAGACTTCTGAGAAAGTAGAGGCGTTGGTGGGGCTTTCTTAATTATAGTGTCGGCATGGGGGGACCAGGACAGGTTGTTGGTGATCTGGACACCTAAAACCTGAAGCTCTCGACCCTTTCTACTTCGTCCCCGGTGATGTAGACAGGGGCATGTTCTCCTTTACGCTTCCTGTAGTCGATGACAATCTCCTTTGTTTTGTCGCACAGCGTCCCAGAGCTTGGAAAGTTGCCAAACCTGCTTGGGCTACGGAACAGCAGAGACCCAAAGACTTTGTGCCAAGGGACTTGGCAGAGGGGGGGGGTTACATTCAGTTCAATTATTTTCACATGTCTTGGCACTGCCCCCATCTCCTGAGGGTCTCCAGGTTAAGAACAAAGAACAAAGAACAGTACAGCACGGGAAACAGGCCCTTCGGCCCTCCAAGCCTGTGTCGCTCCTTGGTCCAACTAGACCAATCGTTTGTATCCCTCCATTCCCAGGCTGCTCATGTGACTGTCCAGGTAAGTCTTAAACGATGTCAGCGTGCCTGCCTCCACCACCCTACTTGGCAGCGCATTCCAGGCCCCCACCACCCTCTGTGTAAAAAACATCCCTCTAATATCTGAGTTATACTTCGCCCCTCTCACCTTGAGCCCATGACCCCGCGTGAACGTCACTTCTGATCTGGGAAAAAGCTTCCCACCGTTCACCCTATCTATCCCCTTCATAATCTTGTACACCTCTATTAGATCTCCCTTCATTCTCCGTCTTTCCAGGGAGAACAAGCCCAGTTTACCCAATCTCTCCTCATTGCTAAGACCCTCCATACCAGGCAACATCCTGGTAAACCTTCTCTGCACTCTCTCTAAAGCCTCCACGTCCTTCTGGTAGTGCGGTGACCAGAACTGGACGCAGTACTCCAAATGTGGCCTAACCAGCGTTCTAAACAGCTGCATCATCAGACTCCAGCTTTTATACTCTATACCCCGTCCTATAAAGGCAAGCATACCATATGCCTTCTTCACCACCTTCTCCACCTGTGTTGCCACCTTCAAGGATTTGTGGACTTGCACACCTAGGTCCCTCTGTGTTTCTATACTCCTGATGACTCTGCCATTTATTGTATAACTCCTCCCTACATTAGTTCTTCCAAGATGCATCACTTCACATTTATCTGGATAAAATTCCATCTGCCACCTCTCTGCCCAATTTTCCAGCCTATCTATATCCTGCTGTATTGCCCGACAATGCTCTTCGCTATCCGCAAGTCCAGCCATCTTCGTGTCATCCGCAAACTTGCTGATAACACCAGTTACACCTTCTTCCAAATCATTTATATATATCACAAATAGCAGAGGTCCCAGTACAGAGCCCTGTGGAACACCACTGGTCACAGACCTCCAGCCGGAAAAAGACCCTTCGACCGCTACCCTCTGTCTCCTATGGCCAACACAGTAAGAGTTTTAACTCCACCCATCTAGCCACTTCTCCTTGTATCCCATGAGCCTTAACCTTCTTAACCAACCTGCCATGTGGGACTTTGTCAAATGCCTTACTGAAATCCATATAGACGACATCCACGGCCCTTCCTTCGTCAACCGTTTTTGTCACTTCCTCATCAAAAGGAAGCCATTCGGTACCAGGAGAAGAAGGCAGGCATTGAGATCGAGAGGGAGACAGGGAGTTAGGATTTCCCTCCTCTCCATGAGGGGGTTCTCCAGTCCTCCGATATCTACGGGGGGAGGCGGGCGGGGGAGGCGGGCGGGGGCGGGGGGCGGGTGGGAGTGGTGGGGGGAGGTGGTAGGGATGTGTTTAACATGGTACACCTGCCTCGTTCCCGGAGCGGTGGAAGGGTTGGGGTGTATGTGAGGGCGCAGGGGACGGGGGGGGGGACTGGAAGTCCTCGGCGGCAGGGAGGACTGGAAAACCCCTCCCTCCCCTCAATCCGGGCTTGACGCTGACCTTTTACCAGGCCTGGCTGGGGGAAAGGTCAAGGGGTGTGACAGGGTCTGAGCAATGGGTGAGGCTCAGGGGAAGCAGGGGTGAGGACAGGGCGGGCGGTGGGGTGGGGTCGGGGGGGAGGAAATCCGGGGAAGTGGGTGTAAAAGGGTGGAGATCCGGCGGGAGGGACTGGGAATTGAACGAGGCTGGGGAGGCAGCCCCCGAGATGGATAGAGACACTCTGCCACATGCACACTGGGCACCGCACGGGCGGGCGTTACAGCCAGGGATGGGTTGGGGAAAGGGGGGCAAGGGGACGGTCTGAATGTTAGGCCTCGTGCTGGCAGAGTGGTGGGTGGGGCTGCGGGCGGATTGGGCACTGACGGGCTTCCCAAAGGGGTCCACAGCCCCTGCAATTCCACACCAGGGCAGGAAACCCCTCCATTTCCCCGCCTTGCCCCAACAGGTGGGTGGGGTCCTGATGTGGACAATTTTTGAGCGATTATGGGTGGCACAGTGGTTAGCACTGCTGCCCCAGGACCAGGGACCCGAATTCGAGGGGAGTGAGGGGGAGGGGAGTGGGGGGGAGGGGAGTGGGGGGAGGGTAGTAGGGGGAGGGGAGTGGGGGGGAGGGGAGTGGGTGGGAGGGGAATGGGGGGAGGGGTGTAGGGGGAGGGGTGTAGGAGGAGGGGAGTGAGGGGGAGGGGAGTGGGGGGAGGGGAGTAGGGGAGGGGAGTGAGGGGGAGGGGAGTAGGGGGAGGGGAGTGGGTGGGAGGGGAGTGGGGGAGGGGAGTGGGGGAGGGGTGTAGGGGGAGGGGTGTAGGAGGAGGGGAGTGAGGGGAGGGGAGTAGGGGAGGGGAGTGGGGGGGAGGGGAGTGAGGGGGAGGGGAGTGGGGGGGAGGGGAGTGGGTGGGAGGGGAGTGGGGGAGGGGAGTGGGGGGAGGGGTGTAGGGGGAGGGGTGTAGGAGGAGGGGAGTGAGGGGGAGGGGAGTAGGGGAGGGGAGTGGGGGGGAGGGGAGTAGGGGAGGGGAGTGAGGGGGAGGGGAGTAGGGGGAGGGGTGTAGGGGAGGGGAGTGAGGGGGAGGGGAGTAGGGGAGGGGAGTGGGGGGGAGGGGAGTAGGTGAGGGGAGTGAGGGGGAGGGGAGTGAGGGGGAGGGGAGTGAGCGGGAGGGGAGTAGGGGGAGGGGAGTGAGGGGGAGGGGAATAGGGGAGGGGAGTGAGGGGGATGGGAGTAGGGGGGAGGGGAGTGGGGGGTAGGGGAAGGGGAGTGGTGGACTGGGGGAGGGGAGG
>NW_027593275.1:0-35305 GCF_964213995.1 Mustelus asterias
GGGGCGACATGGGAAAGTGGGAACCATGCAAATACTGGGAACAGCCAGCAGAGGGCAGAACTCCCTGTCGGAATCACACACAAGCAACCGGGATGATAAAGGCAAGGATTTCAGACGATGTTTTATTTGTCCCAAACTGACTGGTGTCCCCCAGTCCCCCTCTCTCTTTGTGGCACTCCCTCAGTACTGACCCGCTGACAGTGCGGCACTCCCTCAGTACTGACCCGCTGACAGTGCGGCACTCCCTCAGTACTGACCCTCTGACAGTGCGGCACTCCCTCAGTACTGACCCTCTGACAGTGCGGCACTCCCTCAGTACTGACCCTCTGACAGTGCGGCACTCCCTCAGTACTGACCCTCTGACAGTGCGGCACTCCCTCAGCACTGACCCTCTGACAGTGCGGCACTCCCTCAGTACTGACCCTCTGACAGTGCGGCACTCCCTCAGCACTGACCCTCTGACAGTGCGGCACTCCCTCAGCACTGACCCTCTGACAGTGCGGCACTCCCTCAGCACTGACCCTCTGACAGTGCGGCACTCCCTCAGCACTGACGCACTGACAGTGCGGCACTCCCTCAGCACTGACCCTCTGACAGTGCGGCACTCCCTCAGCACTGACCCTCTGACAGTGCGGCGCTCCCTCAGCACTGACCCTCTGACAGTGCGGCACTCCCTCAGCACTGACCCTCTGACAGTGCGGCACTCCCTCAGCACTGACCCTCTGACAGTGCAGCACTCCCTCAGCACTGACCCTCTGACAGTGCGGCACTCCCTCAGCACTGACCCTCTGACAGTGCGGCACTCCCTCAGCACTGACCCTCTGACAGTGCGGCACTCCCTCAGCACTGACCCTCTGACAGTGCGGCGCTCCCTCAGCACTGACCCTCTGACAGTGCAGCACTCCCTCAGCACTGACCCTCTGACAATGCGGCACTCCCTCAGCACTGACCCTCTGACAGTGCGGCACTCTCTCAGCACTGACCCTCTGACAGTGCAGCACTCCCTCAGCACTGACCCTCTGACAGTGCAGCACTCCCTCAGCACTGACCCTCTGACAGTGCGGCACTCCCTCAGCACTGACCCTCTGACAGTGCGGCACTCCCTCAGCACTGACCCTCTGACAGTGCGGCACTCCCTCAGCACTGACCCTCTGACAGTGCGGCACTCCCTCAGTGCTGACATTATCCGGGTTTTGGGGGCTGGTTTTTCTGTTGAGTATCTGATATGTCCGTGTATTTTTTCCTCTTGTTCTTGCCACCCCAGGCTCTCAGTCGGAGGGGTACATCGCTGGGGATTTGCTGTCTAGACGTCTGGGATTCTCCTCGCTCCGTCCCCGCTCTCTTGGATTCCCATTGGGATCATGCGGCCCTTCGTCCTCCAGTGCGGACTATCCCTGTGATGTCCATTCTACCCCATCCTATCCCGCTGCGGCCTACTGCACAGGCTCCAACGCCGATCGCCTCTGCTCCGGCCAAGCCGCCGCCAACCCTTACCCTGCTGGTTGCTATGGATACAGCCCTCAGTGACAGGCAAACTCATTCCTCACTCCCTCACCCTCCTCAATCCCTCACCCTCCCCCACCCTCCTGACTCCCTCACCGTCCCTCACTCCCTCACCGTCCCCCACTCCCTCCCCCTCCCCACTCCCTCACCGTCCCTCACTCCCTCACCGTCCCCCACTCCCTCCCCCTCCCCACTCCCTCCCCCACTCCCTCCCCCTCCCCCACTCCCTCACCGTCCCCCACTCCCTCACCCTCCCCCATTCCCTCACCCTCCTCACCCTCCTCACTCCCTCACCCTCCCCCACTCCCTCACCCTCCCCCACCCTCCTGACTCCCTCACCGTCCCCCACTCCCTCACCCTCCCGCACTCCCTCACCCTCCCCCACTCCCTCACCCTCCTCACTCCCTCACCCTCCTCCACTCCCTCACCCTCCTTCACCCTCCTCCACTCCCTCACCCTCCCCCACTCCCTCACCCTCCTCACCCCCTCACCCTCCTCACTCCCTCACCCTCCCCCACTCCCTCACCCTCCCCCACCCTCCTGACTCCCTCCCCCTCCCCCACTCCCTCACCCTCGCCCACTCCCTCACCCTCCCCCACTCCCTCACCCTCCTCACTCCCTTGCCCTCCTCCATTCCCTCACCCTGCCCCACTCCCTCACCCTACCCCACTCCCTCACCCTCGCCCACCCCCTCCCCCTCCCCCACTCCCTCACCCTCCTCACTCCCTCACCTTCCCCCACTCCCTCACCCTGCCCCACTCCCTCACCCTACCCCACTCCCTCACCCCCTCCACTCCCTCCCCCTCCCCCACTCCCTCCCTCACCTTCCCCACTCCCTCACCCTCCCCCTCTCCCTCCCCCACCCTCCCCCACTCCCTCACCCCCTCCACTCCCTCCCCCTCCCCCACTCCCTCCCTCACCCTCCCCACTCCCTCACCATCCCCCTCTCCCTCACCCTCCCCCACCCTCCCTCACTCCCTCACCCTCCTCTCTCCCTCGGGTAGACAGAGTGGTGAAGGAGGTGTTTAGCACACTGGCCTTCCTCAGTCAGGGCAGTGAGTACAGGAGTTGGGACATTATGTTGCAGTGTATAAGGTGTTGGTGAGGCTGCATTGGGAGTATTGAGTACAGTTTTGGTCACCCTGTTGGAGGAAAGGCATTGATAAACTGGAAAGAGTGCAGCGAAGATTTACGAGGATGTTGCCAGGATTAGTCGGGCCTGAGTTACAGGGAGCGGTTGGCCAGGCCAAGGCTTTATTCCTCGGAACGTCGGAGAATGAGGGGTGACCTTCCTGAGGTGTATAAAATCATGAGGGGCAGAGATAGGATGAACGCACAGAGTCCTTTCCCCAGGGAGGGGGAATTGGAAACCAGAGGGCACAGGTTTAGAATCTCTGCAGTGTCAAAGGAGGCCACTCGGCCCATTGAGTCTGCACCGGCAACAACCCCACCCAGGCCCTATCCCCGAAACCCCATGCATTTACCCAGCTAATCCCCCTGACACTAAGGGGCAATTTACCCTGGCCAATCCCCCTAACCTACACATCTTTGGACACTAAGGGGCAATTTAGCATGGCCAATCCACCTAACCTACACATCTTTGGACACTAAGGGGCAATTTAGCATGGCCAATCCACCTAACCTACACATCTTTGAACACTAAGGGGCAATTTAGCATGGCCAATCCACCTAACCTGCACATCTTTGGACACTAAGGGGCAATTTAGCACGGCCAATCCACCTAACCTGCACATCTTTGGACACTAAGGGGCAATTTACCCTGGCCAATCCACCTAACCTACACATCTTTGGACACTAAGGGGCAATTTAGCATGGCCAATCCACCTAACCTACACATCTTTGAACACTAAGGGGCAATTTAGCATGGCCAATCCACCTAACCCGCACATCTTTGGACACTAAGGGGCAATTTACCCTGGCCAATCCACCTAACCTACACATCTTTGAACAGTAAGGGGCAATTTAGCATGGCCAATCCACCTAACCTGCACATCTTTGGACACTAAGAGGCAATTTAGCACGGCCAATCCACCTAACCTGCACATCTTTGGACACTAAGGGGCAATTTAGCATGGCCAATCCACCTAACCTGCACATCTTTGGACACTAAGGGACAATTTAGCATGGCCAATCCACCTAACCTGCACATCTTTGGACACTAAGGGACAATTTAGGATGGCCAATCCACCTAACCTACACATCTTTGGACACTAAGGGACAATTTAGGATGGCCAATCCACCTAACCTACACATCTTTGGACACTAAGGGACAATTTAGCATGGCCAATCCACGTAACCTACACATCTTTGGTCACTAAGGGATAATTTAGCATGGCCAATCCACCTAACCTATACTGTGGGACTGTGAGATGAAACCGGAGCACCCGGAGGAAACCCACGCAGACACGGGGAGAATGTGCAGACTCCGCACAGACAGTGACCCGAGCCAGGAATCGAACCCGGGGCCCTGGCGCTGTGAGGCAGCAGCGCTAACCACTGTGCCACCCAGGGTGGAGCGTGTATGGAATAAGCTGCCAGAGAAAGTGTTTGAGGGCGGGTACAATAGCAGCGTTTAGTATTTGGGTAAGTACAGGAATGGGGGAAGGGTGAGAGGGATTTGGGCCAAACACGGGCAATTGGGACTTGCTGGGGGGCAGCATAGAACGGATGGGCCGAAGGGCCTGCTCCTGTGCTATCGCTCTCCGACTCTCCAGCCCCTCTTCCCTCTCCTGCCTTCCCCCTCTCCTGCACCCCTGCCCCCTCCCATCTCCCACTGGCACTGCACCCACCCCTCCCCCGCCAATCCCCCCTCCGGCTTCTCCCCACACGCCAGCCTGATGCCCGTTTAGCCCCTCCGGGGAGAGGAGGGAGGGTGGGAGGCCCAGACACTCACTGTGAAAAGCATCACTGACCCCCATGTTTGGACAATAAAGAGACTTGGAGGCAAAAATTCAGCTCCTGGAATTGGATCGAGGCAGGTCATGCTGTTACCCCCACCCCGAACCCACCACCGGGTAAGGCTGGCAGTCAACGGATCCCCACACTGCTGCGGGCACCCCTCGATGTCGGGCCTATTGTGTCAGTGGAGTCGAAGTGAGGAGGGAGGGTGAGCGAGAGAGGAAAGGATATCTCAGTACCCAGTGAGGAAGCAACGAGACTGTCATCGACTTCAGGAAGCGTAAAGGAGAACATGCTCCTGTCTACATCAACAGGGACGCAATAGAAAGGGTCGAGAACTTCAAGTTTTTAGGTGTCCAGATCACCAACAACCTGTCCTGGTCCCCCCCCCATGCCGACACTATAGTTACGAAAGCCCCACCAACGCTTCTACTTTCTCAGGAGACTGAGGAAATTCGGCATGTCAGCTACGACTCTCACCAACTTTTACAGATGCTCCATAGAAAGCATTCTTTCTGGTTGTATCACAGCTTGGTCTGGGCTCCTGCTCTGCCCAAGACCACAAGGAACTACAAAGGGTGGTGAATGTAGCCCAATCCATCACGCAAACCAGCCTCCCATCCATTGATTCTGTCTACACTTCCCACTGCCTCAGGAAAAGCAGCCGGCATAATCAAGGACCCCACGCACCCCGGACATTCTCTCTTCCACCTTCTTCCATCGGGAAAAAGATACAAAAGTCTGAGGTCACGCACCGACCGACTCAAGAACAGCTTCTTCCCTGCTGCTGTCAGACTTTTGAATGGACCGACCTTATATTAAGATGATCTTTCTCTCCACCCTAGCTATGACTTTAACACTACATTCTGCACCCTCTCCTTTCCTTCTCTATGAACGGTATGCTTTGTCTGAACAGCGTTCAGGAAACAATACTTTTCACTGTATCCCAGTACATGTGACAATAATAAATCAAATAAAAATCAATGTCAGATGAGGGAGGGATCTGGGTGTGTGAGGGGGCGAGAACTCGAATAAGTTTATAAATTCATCAGATACAGGGGCGGAATGAGGCCATTCAGCCCATTGAGTCCACTCCGCCATGGCTGATATGCTCCTCGTCCCCATTTTCCTGCCATCTCCCCTTAACCCTTCACCCCATTCCCAATTAAAAATCTGTCTAAATCCTCCTTAAATTGACTCTGTCCCAGCATCCACCGCACTTTGGGGCAGTGATTTCCACAGATTCACAACCCTTTGGGAGAAGTAGTTTCTCCTCAACTCTGTTTTAAATTTGCGACCCCTTATCCTAAGACTATGACCTCTTGTCCCAGAATGCCCCACAAGAGGAAGCATCCGCTCCACGTCTACTTTATCCACACTGTTTATCATCTTGTCTACCTCAATCTGACCTCCCCTCGTTCTTCGAAATTCCTGAGAGTATCGGCCTGAACTGTTCAATCTCTCTTCATACGACAAATCCTTCATCTCTGGAATCAATCCAGTGAACCTCCTCTCAACTGCCTCCAATGCCACTACATCTTTCCCCAAATACGGGGACCAAAACTGTGCACAAAACTCCAGGTGCGGCCTCACCAATGCCTTGTATAGTTGCAGCAATACTTCCTTACCTTTATATTCCAGTCCTTTAGGTCTCAATCCCAACATTCCATTCCCTTTCTTTATTATCTGCTGTACCTGCATGCTAGTTTTCTGTGAGTCATGAACGAGGACACCCAGATCCCTCTGCGCCAGAGCAACCCAAAGTCTCTCCCCATTTCGATAATACGTCACCTTCCCATTATTTGCGACCAAAATGCATGACCTCACACTTCATAGAATCCCTGCAGTGCAGAAGGAGGTCATTCGGCCCATCGAGTCTGTACCGACCACAATCTCACCCAGGCACGATCCCCATAACTCCAGGTATTTACCCTGCTAGTCCCCCTGACACTAAGGGGCAATTTAACACAGCCAATCCACCGAACCCGCACATCTTTGGACACTAAGGGGCAATTTAGCACGGCCAATCCACATAACCTGCACATCTTTGGACACTAAGGGGCAATTTAGCATGGCCAATCCACCGAACCCGCACATCTTTGGACACTAAGGGACAATTTAGCATGGCCAATCCACCTAACCTGCACATCTTTGGACACTAAGCGCATTTTAGCATAGCCAATCCACCTAACCTGCACATCTTTGGACACTAAGGGGCAATTTAGCATGGCCAATCCCCCTAACCCACACATCTTTGGACACTAAGGGGCAATTTAGCATGGCCAATCCACCTAACCTGCACATCTTTGGACACTAAGGGGCAATTTAGCATGGCCAATCCACCTAACCTGCACATCTTTGGACACTAAGGGGCAATTTAGCATGGCCAATCCCCCTAACCCGCACATCTTTGGACACTAAGGGGCAATTTAGCATGGCCAATCCACCTAACCTGCACATCTTTGGACACTAAGGGGCAATTTAGCATGGCCAATCCCCCTAACCCGCACATCTTTGGACACTAAGGGGCAATTTAGCATGGCCAATCCACCTAACCTGCACATCTTTGGACACTAAGGGGCAATTTAGCATGGCCAATCCCCCTAGCCTACACATCTTTGGGCTGTGGGAGGAAACGGGAGCATGCGGAGGAAACCCACGCAGACACGGGGAGAATGTGCAAACTGCGCACAGACAGTGTCCCAAGCCGGGAATCGAACCCGGGTCCCTGGCGCTGTGAGGCAGCAGCGCTAACCACTGTGCCACCCACACTTATCCATGTTAAACTCCATCTGCCACATTCTGGCCTACTTTCCGAACTGATCTATATCCATTTGTCAGGTCAGATTTCCTCACTGCAACTTACAGTCCTGCCTATTTTTGTGTCATCTGTAAATTTGACGAACGAGTTTTCTATCCCTGTATCCAAGTCATTAATATGGATTGTAAATAGCTCGGGCCCCAGGACTGAACTCTGTGTCACCCAACGAGGTACTTCCTCCCATCCAGAAACGCGCCCATTTATCCCGACTCTCAGTCTTCTGTCCAGCAGCCAGCCACCGATCCAAGCTAATAAATTACCCCTAATCCCAAGCGATCGAACCTTGTGAATTAACCTTTTGTGCGGCACCTTATCAATGCGGCAAAGAAATCCACCTCACACTCAGGGGGGGAATTGGGTTTCAAAAATGGCTGCTTTATTTTGTGGCCCCTGGGCAACCATGACAACCGTCGCCACGTCAGGGTGAGGAGGCCAGAGGTCGTGAGGCCTAGCGAAGCCTGAATCCAGTGCTGCCCCTCCGCGAACCCACCCCTCGGGCTCACTGCTTCCCGTTCCCATTGATGGGAAGCTTGGTGTGGGCGTCGGACGCCAGGTAGGCCTTGAGTTGGGGCCTGTTGCGGATTCGCTGCACGTAGGCCTCAACAAGGGGCGTGGCCTTCAGGCATCCTGCAGACAGCACCTCGAGATTGGAGAGGAGGTCGACCAGGTTATAATCAGCAAAAGAGATCTACAGAGAGAGAGGGAGAGAGTTAATGTCAGCACTGAGCACTCCCATCTTAGATACAGAGCAAAGCTCCCTCTACACTGCCCCCATCAAACACTCCCAGGACAGGTACAGCACGGGGTTAGATACAGAGTAAAGCTCCCTCTACACTGTCCCCCATCAAACACTCCCAGGACAGGTACAGCACGGGGTTAGATACAGAGTAAAGCTCCCTCTACACTGTCCCCCATCAAACACTCCCAGGACAGGTACAACACGGGGTTAGATACAGAGTAAAGCTCCCTCTACACTGTCCCCATCAAACACTCCCAGGACAGGTACAGCACGGGGTTAGATACAGAGTAAAGCTCCCTCTACACTGTCCCCATCAAACACTCCCAGGACAGGTACAGCACGGGGTTAGGTACAGAGTAAAGCTCCCTCTACACTGTCCCCATCAAACACTCCCAGGACAGGTACAGCACGGGGTTAGATACAGAGTAAAGCTCCCTCTACACTGTCCCCATCAAACACTCCCAGGACAGGTACAGCACGGGGTTAGATACAGAGTAAAGCTCCCTCTACACTGTCCCCATCAAACACCCCCAGGACAGGTACAGCACGGGGTTAGATACAGAGTAAAGCTCTCTCTACACTGTCCCCCATCAAACACTCCCAGGACAGGTACAACACGGCGTTAGATACAGAGTAAAGCTCCCTCTACACTGTCCCCCATCAAACACTCCCAGGACAGGTACACCACGGGGTTAGATACAGAGCAAAGCTCCCTCTACACTGTCCCCATCAAACACTCCCAGGACAGGTACAGCACGGGGTTAGATACAGAGTAAAGCTCCCTCTGCACTGTCCCCCATCAAACACTCCCAGGACAGGTACAGCACGGCGTTAGATACAGAGTAAAGCTCCCTCTACACTGTCCCCATCAAACACTCCCAGGACAGGTACAGCACGGGGTTAGATACAGAGTAAAGCTCCCTCTACACTGTCCCCATCAAACACTCCCAGGACAGGTACAGCACGGGGTTAGATACAGAGTAAAGCTCCCTCTACACTGTCCCCATCAAACACTCCCAGGACAGGTACAGCACGGGGTTAGATACAGAGTAAAGCTCCCTCTACACTGTCCCCATCAAACACTCCCAGGACAGGTACAGCATAGTGTTAGATACAGAGTAAAGCTCCCTCTACACTGTGCCCCATCAAACACTCCCAGGACAGGTACAGCACGGGGTTAGATACAGAGTAAAGCTCCCTCTACTCTGTCCCCCATCAAACACTCCCAGGACAGGTACAGCACGGGTTAGATACAGAGTAAAGCTCCCTCTACACTGTCCCCATCAAACACTCCCAGGACAGGTACAGCACGGGGTTAGATACAGAGTAAAGGTCCCTCCACATTACCCTGACAGTGTGTCGCTGTTCTCAGTGTTTGTATCGAGGTTTTTTACCTTGCTGCCCACGAGGAAGTCCTTCCCTGCATTGTTTTTTGCCAGCAAATCGTTGAAGGGTTTCAGATCATTCGGAATGTTCTTGATGAAGGCTTCCTTCCCAGATTCCTGTCAGGAAAACAATAATGTGTCAGAATACTTGTTCACGGAACTGTCTCAGTGCTGAGGGGGTGCCGCACTGTCAGAGGGTCAGTGCTGAGGGAGTGCCGCACTGTCAGAGGGTCAGTGCTGAGGGAGTGCCGCACTGTCAGAGGGTCAGTGCTGAGGGAGTGCCGCACTGTCAGAGGGTCAGTGCTGAGGGAGTGCAGCACTGTCAGAGGGTCAGTGCTGAGGGAGTGCCGCACTGTCAGAGGGTCAGTACTGAGGGAGTGCCGCACTGTCAGAGGGTCAGTGCTGAGGGAGTGCAGCACTGTCAGAGGGTCAGTATTGAGGGAGTGCCGCACTGTCAGAGGGTCAGTATTGAGGGAGTGCCGCACTGTCAGAGGGTCAGTATTGAGGCAGTGCCGCACTGTCAGAGGGTCAGTGCTGAGGGAGTGCCGCACTGTCAGAGGGTCAGTGCTGAGGGAGTGCCGCACTGTCAGAGGGTCATTAATGAGGGAGTGCCGCACTGTCAGAGGGTCAGTACTGGGGGAGTGCCGCACTGTCAGAGGCTCAGTGCTGAGGGAGCGCCGCCCTGTCAGAGGGTCAGTGCTGAGGGAGTGCCGCACTGTCAGCGGGTCAGTGCTGAGGGAGTGCCGCACTGTCAGAGGGTCAGTGCTGAGGGAGTGCCGCACTGTCAGAGGGTCAGTGCTGAGGGAGTGCCGCACTGTCAGAGGGTCAGTACTGAGGGAGCGCCGCACTGTCAGAGGGACAGTGCTGAGGGAGTGCCGCACTGTCATCCTGTACTTTAACCATTTCTAACAATCCTTGAATTGTATTGTTGATTAAATGAAATATATCTCTTCCTCATAATTTAATCCTTTTAGTCATCTGTGCAGCCTCTAATGCTCACCAACCCACCTTACCCCCCCCCTCTCACGCCCTCACTCCCCCACTCCCCACCACCCCCCACCCCCAACCTCTCCCTACATCAACGGGGACGAAGTAGAAAGGGCCGAGAGCTTCAAGTTTCTAGGTGTCCAGATCACCAACAACCTGTCCTGGTCCCCCCCACGCCGACACTATAGTTACGAAAGCCCCACCAACGCCTCTACTTTCTCAGAAGACTAAGGAAATTTAGCATGTCAGCTACGACTCTCACCAACTTTTACAGATGCCCCATAGAAAGCATTCTTTCTGGTTGTATCACAGCTTGGTCTGGGCTCCTGCTCTGCCCAAGACCGCAAGGAACTACAAAGGTTTGTGAATGTAGCCCAGTCCATCACTCAAACCAGCCTCCCATCCATTGACTCTGTCTACACTTCCCGCTGCCTCGGGAAAAGCAGCCGGCATAATCAAGGACCCCCACACACCCCGGACATTCTCTCTTCCACCTTCTTCCGTCGGGAAAAAGATACAAAAGTCTGAGGTCACGTCCCAACCGACTCAAGAACAGCTTCTTCCCTGCTGCTGTCAGACTTTTGAATGGACCTACCTCGCATTAAGTTGATCTTTCTCTACACCCTAGCTATGACTGTAACACTACATTCTGCACCCTCTCCTTTCCTTCTCCCATATGTACTCTATGAACGGTATGCTTTGTCTGTATAGCGCGCAAGAAACAATACTTTTCACTGTATCCCAATACATGGGACAATAATAAATCAAATCAAAACCCATCCTCTTTGAGATAAAGATTCCGTTGTTAAGACTGACTCACATATTGCTGGTAGATGAGAATTGCGTATTTAACTCGAAGGTCTTCCACACCATCGTTAGCCATGTCAATCAGTGTGGCTTCTGTGTCATCCTTCCCGTACAAGCCTAGAATAAAGAAAATACCAAAATGGATGCCTCAGGGATGTGCCTTTTGGACTGGAGAGCAGCAGTAGGCCTCAATGGCCGGGTTGGGTAAGCCTCAGGCTCCAGGCAAATGATAGGCCTCAGGCTCTACAAAAACGGGTGGGCCTCAGACTCCAGCCAGGCTGCGTAGGCCTCAGGCTCCAGGCAAATGGGTAGGCCATAGCCCCAGGCAAATGATAGGCCTTATGCTCCATTTAAAGAGGTAGGTCTCAGGCTCCAGGCAATTTAGTAGGTCTCAGGCTGCAGCCAGGCTGCATGGCCTCAGGCTGCAGGCAAATGGGTAGGCCTCAGGCTGCAGGCAAATTTTAGGCCTCAGGCTCCAGTCAAATGGGTAGGCCGCAGACTCCGGGCAAATGGGTAGGCCTCACCTTCAAGCAGGCAAATGGATAGGCCTCAAATTCAAACAGGCAAATGGATAGGCCTCAGGCTCCCTGGCTCACAGACCACAGAACTTTACGGACCAGAAAGAGGCCCTTCAGCCCATCGTGCCTCTGCCAGCCCCCAAGCGCTGATTATCGTAATTCTGTTCACCGCTCGGGAAATAACAACGGCAATGTTTATTAAGATGTAACCATAACATGGAGGCTTGCAGCCTCATGGCTGCCAGTCTACCCCAAGAAGGTTCTGGAACAGAAACACGAGGTGGTTCCCCCCCCGACCACTTTGCTCCCCGATTGGTTCCCCATGACATTTTCAGATGGACCCTCAAAGGGCCAATTTCCACACCGATTGATTTGAATCCCATTTTCCCGCACTTGGTCCCGTCGCCTTGACGCTAGAACATTTCAAGTGCTCATCTAAACACTTATTAATTGTTGTGAGAGCTCCGGCCAACATTTCAGTCAGCGGGTTCCTGATTCCCAGCATCCTCTGGGAGAAAATGTTTATCTTCAAATCCCCTCCAAAACCCCTACCCTGATCTTAAATCTCTGCCCCCTGGTTAATGACCTCTCTATTCAGGGGAGAACCTCCTTCCTATCCACCCTATTAATGCCCCTCATAATTTTGTACACCTCGATCATGTCCCTCCTCAGTCCCCTCTGCTCGAAGGAAAACAGCCCCAGTCTAACCAGCCTCTCCTTCATAGCTGAAACTCCAAAGATGTGCAGGTTAGGTGGATTGGCCATGCTAAATTACCCCTTAGTGTCCAAAGATGTGTAGGTGAGGTGGATTGGCCATGCTAAATTACCCCTTAGTGTCCAAAGATGTGCAGGTTAGGTGGATTGGCCATGCTAAATTACCCCTTAGTGTCCAAAGATGTGTAGGTGAGGTGGATTGGCCATGCTAAATTACCCCTTAGTGTCCAAAGATGTGTAGGTGAGGTGGATTGGCCATGCTAAATTGCCCCTTAGTGCCCAAAGATGTGCAGGTTAGGTGGATTGGCCGTACTAAATTGTCCCTTAGTTTACAAGGATGTGCAGGTTAGGTGGATTGGCCATGCTAAATTGTCCCTTAGTTTACAAGGATGTGCAGGTTAGGTGGATTAGCCATGCTAAATTGCCCCTTAGTTTTCAAAGATGTGTAGGTTAGGTGGATTGGCCATGCTAAATTGCCCCTTAGTGTCCAAAGACGTGCAGGTTAGGTGGATTGGCCATGTTAAATTTCCCCTTAGTTTTCAAAGACGTGCAGGTTAGGTGGATTGGCCATGCTAAATTGCCCCTTAGTTTTCAAAGATGTGTAGGTTAGGTGGATTGGCCATGCTAAATTGCCCTTAGTGTCCAAAGATGTGCAGGTTAGGTGGATTGGCCATGCTAAATTGTCCCTTAGTGTCCAAAGATGTGTAGGTTAGGTGGATTGGCCATGCTAAATTGCCCCTTAGTTTTCAAAGATGTGTAGGTTAGGTGGATTGGCCATGCTAAATTGTCCCTTAGTGTCCAAAGATGTGCAGGTTAGGTGGATTGGCCACGCTAAATTGTCCCTTAGTGTCCAAAGATGTGCAGGTTAGGTGGATTGGCCATGCTAAATTGTCCCTTCGTGCCCAAAGATGTGCAGGTTAGGTGGATTGGCCACGCTAAATTGTCTCTTAGTGTCCAAAGATGTGCAGGTTAGGTGGATTGGCCACGCTAAATTGTCCCTTAGTGTCCAAAGATGTGCAGGTTAGGTGGATTGGCCATGCTAAATTGCCCCTTAGTTTTCAAAGATGTGCAGGTTAGGTGGATTGGCCATGCTAAATTGCCCCTTAGTGTCCAAAGATGTGCAGGTTAGGTGGATTGGCCAGACTAAATTGCACCTTAGTGTCAGGAGGATTGGGAGGGTAGATACATGGGGTGAAGGGGATAGGGCCTGGGCGGGGTTGTTGTCAGTGCAGGCTTGATGGGCTGAATGGCCTCCTCCTGCATTGTCGGGATTCTATGATTCTAAACACTCCGTCCCAGGCAGCGTCCTGGTGAATCTCCTCTGCACCCCCTCCAGTCCAATCACATCCTTCCTATAATGTGGTGACCAGAACTGCACACAGTGCTACAGCTGTGACCTACTGAGCATCTTATACAGCACCAACATAATCTGCTCTTATACTCAATGCCTTGGATAATAAAGGCAAGTCTCGCAATTTCCTTCTTAACCACCTTATCTCCCTGTCCTGCTGCCTTCAGAGATCGTTGGACATGCATCACAAGATCCCTCTGGTCCTCTGTGCTTCCGAGTATCCAACTATAAGTGTGGGGAAGTTTTTTGATCCACTGGAGCAAGCTGAGAGGGGTGATTGAAAAGCAGCAGTGCTGGTAAGAGATTAATTGGATTAATTGAATTGTTTATTTATTTAATTAGTCAGCTAGTGTGTGTATTTTTTTTGGCCTTTACTTTAACAGCAGTTTTTCAAGTTTAAAGTGAAAACTAGAAGTGGGCAGCAAAGGAGTCTGGGAAGGGTTTTTATTTTAACTTTAAAAGTCAGTTACCTGGGTGGTTCCCCCTCAGTAGTAGTTTTTTTTTTTCTCTCGGGCCCCTAGCCCTATAAATTGGTGCAGAGGAGATACCCGATCCTCTACACTGGTAGAGGATCCCACCCTTCCATCCTCCTCTAACCTAATTATAAGTGTGGGGAAGTTTTTTGTTTTCTTTTTTTCTTGCTGGTAATGGCTTCAGGGATGGCAGTTCAGGCAGTATGCTGCATCTCCTGTGGGATGTATGTGGTGAGGAAATCCAGTAGTGTTTCAGGAGATTTTAGTTGTAAGAAGTGCATTAGATTGCAGCTTCTGGAGGAGCGTGTAAAGGAGCTGGAGGGGGAGGTAGAGGAACTCCGCATAATTCGGGAGGCGGAGGTGGAAGTTGATAGGAGTTATAGAGAAATAGTA
The DNA here is from genome assembly GCF_964213995.1 of Mustelus asterias. Lineage (NCBI taxonomy): Eukaryota > Metazoa > Chordata > Chondrichthyes > Carcharhiniformes > Triakidae > Mustelus > Mustelus asterias. Next base: position 14,611 of record NW_027593275.1, read on the forward strand.
ACTCCTAGAAATGAGGCTTGGGTCAATGCCAGGAGGAGGGGTAAGAAGCAATCGGGAAGACAATCCCCTGGGGCGGTTCCCCTCCATAATAGGTTTTCGGTGCTGGAGGCTACAGTTGAGGAGGAATCAACTGAGCATAGAGAGCAGATCTCTGGGGGTGAGCCGAGTGAGAAAGCTCAGGTGGTTAGGGGCTGTAAAAGACTGGGCCTTGTGATTGGGGACTCCACAATTAAGGGGACAGATAGGAGGGTCGGAACTAAAGGTAGGGACTCAGGGTTGGTGTGTTGCCTACCAGGGGCTGGGGTCCAGGATGTGTCTGACAGGGTATTCAGGACTCTTAGGGGGGAGGGAGATAAACCACAAGTTATTGTACATGTGGGGACACACGACATAGGGAGGATAGGGGAAGGGGATATTAGGCAGGGATTTATGGAGTTGGGGTGGAAACTAAAGGCCAAGACTGACAGAGTGGTTATCTCTGGACTCTTGCCTGTACCACGGGATAGTTTAGAGAGGAATAGGGAGAGGGAAGGTTTGAATTCATGGCTGAGGGGATGGTGCAGGAGGGAGGGGTTCAGGTACTTAAGCAATTGGGGCTCGTACTGGGGAAGGTGTGACCTCTATGAGAAGGATGGTCTACACCTTAATCAGAAGGGGACCAATATCCTGGGGGGTAAATTTGCTAAGGCCATGCAGGGAGGTTTAAACTGATTCGGGGGGGGGGAGGGATCCTGAGTAGTGGGGCTGAAAGTGAGGGATGCATGGATGGGGACTGCAATGCACGGCATTGCAGAGGTGGGGTGGAGCAGGGTTTGAAATGTGTATACTTCAATGCCAGGAGTATTCGCAATAAAGTGGGTGAACTTGCAGCGTGGATCAGTACCTGGGACTTCGATGTTGTGGCTATTTCAGAGACATGGATAGAGCAGGGGCAGGAATGGATGCTGCAGGTCCCGGGGTTCAAATGTTTTAGTCGAAGTAGGGAAGGAGGTAGAAGAGGGGGAGGGGTAGCATTATTGGTCAGAGATTGTATCACAGTGTCAGAGAGGAGGTTTGATGAGGACTTATCTGTTGAGGTAGTATGGGCGGAGATTAGAAATAGGAGAGGAGAGGTCACCCTGTTGGGAGTCTTTTATAGACCTCCTAAAAGTTCTAGAGAGGTTGAGGAAAGGATTGCGGAGTCAATCCTGCTTAGGAGTGATAGTAATAGGGCAATTGTTATGGGGGATTTTAACTTGACTAATATTGACTGGAATTGTTATAGCTCTAGCTCGTTAGAGGGGTCAGTTTTTGTTCAAAGCGTGCAGGAAGGTTTTTTGACTCAGTATGTAGACAGGCCAACTAGAGGTGAGGCTATATTGGATCTGGTGCTGGGAAATGAGCCAGACCAGGTGCTAGACTTGGAAGTTGGTGTGCATTTTGGTGATAGTGACCACAATTCGGTTACGTTCACCTTAGTGATGGAAAGGGATAGGCATGAACCTCGGGCCAGTGGTTTTAGCTGGGGGAAGGGTAATTATGAGGCTATTAGGAGAGAATTAGGAAACATAGGTTGGACTAGGAGATTACAGGGACTGGGAACGTCCGACATGTGGAGTTTTTTCAAGGAGCAGCTACTGCGAGTCTGTGATAGGTATGTCCCTGTCAGGCAAGGAGGAATTGGTAGGGCTAGGGAACCGTGGTGCACCAAAAAAGTTTCTTTGTTGGTTAAAAAGAAAAAGGAGGCTTATGTTCGGATGAGACGTGAGCACTCGGGTAGTGCACTAGAAAGCTTTAGATTGGCTAAGAGGGAGTTGAAGAGCGAGCTTAGAAGGGCTAAAAGGGGACATGAGAAGACTTTGGCGGATAGGGTTAAAGAGAATCCTAAGGCGTTCTATAGGTATGTCAAGAACAGAAGGTTGGTTAGGGCAAGTTTAGGGCCAGTTATAGATGGCAGAGGGAAGTTATGTGTGGAACCGGAGGAGATTGGTGAAGCATTGAACCAATATTTCTCTTCGGTGTTCACGCAAGGGGACATGAATATAGCTGAGGAGGACACTGGGTTGCAAGGGAGTAGAATAGACAGTATTACAGTTGATAAGGAGGATGTGCAGGATATTCTGGAGGGTCTGAAAATAGATAAATCCCCTGGTCCGGATGGGATTTATCCAAGGATTCTCTGGGAGGCAAGAGAAGTGATTGCAGAGCCTCTGGCTCTGATCTTCAGGTCGTCGTTGGCCTCTGGTATAGTACCAGAAGATTGGAGGTTAGCGAATGTTGTCCCATTGTTTAAGAAGGGGAACAGAGACTTCCCCGGGAATTATAGACCGGTGAGTCTCACTTCTGTTGTCGGCAAGATGTTGGAAAAAATTATAAGGGATAGGATTTATAGTTATTTGGAGAGTAATGAATTGATAGGTGATAGTCAGCATGGTTTTGTGGCAGGTAGGTCGTGCCTTACTAACCTTATTGAGTTTTTTGAGAAAGTGACCAAGGAGGTGGATGGGGGCAGGGCAGTGGACGTGGTATATATGGATTTTAGTAAGGCGTTTGATAAGGTTCACCATGGTAGGCTTCTGCAGAAAATGCAGATGTATGGGATTGGGGGTGATCTAGGAAATTGGATCAGGAATTGGCTAGCGGATAGGAAACAGAGGGTGGTGGTTGATAGTAAATATTCATCATGGAGTGCGGTTACAAGTGGTGTACCTCAGGGATCTGTTTTGGGGCCACTGCTGTTTGTAATATTTATTAATGATCTGGATGAGGGTATAGTTGGGTGGATTAGCAAATTTGCTGATGACACCAAAGTCGGTGGTGTGGTAGACAGTGAGGAAGGGTGTCGTAGTTTGCAGGAAGACTTAGACAGGTTGCAAAGTTGGGCCGAGAGGTGGCGGATGGAGTTTAATGCGGAGAAGTGTGAGGTAATTCACTTTGGTAGGAATAACAGATGTGTTGAGTATAGGGCTAACGGGAGGACTTTGAATAGTGTGGAGGAGCAGAGGGATCTAGGTATATGTGTGCATAGATCCCTGAAAGTTGGGAATCAAGTAGATAAGGTTGTTAAGAAGGCATATGGTGTCTTGGCGTTTATTGGTAGGGGGATTGAATTTAGGAGTCGTAGCGTTATGTTGCAACTGTACACAACTCTGGTGCGGCCGCACTTGGAGTACTGTGTGCAGTTCTGGTCCCCACATTACAGGAAGGATGTGGAGGCTTTGGAGAGGGTGCAGAGGAGGTTTACCAGGATGTTGCCTGGTATGGAGGGGAGATCCTATGAGGAGAGGCTGAGGGATTTGGGATTGTTTTCGCTGGAAAGGCGGCGGCTAAGAGGGGATCTTATTGAAACATATAAGATGATTAGAGGTTTAGATAGGGTGGATAGTGATAGCCTTTTTCCTCTGATGGAGAAATCCAGCACGAGGGGGCATGGCTTTAAATTGAGGGGGGGTAGTTATAGAACCGATGTCAGGGGTAGGTTCTTTACCCAGAGGGTGGTGAGGGATTGGAATGCCCTGCCAGCATCAGTAGTAAATGCGCCTAGTTTGGGGGCGTTTAAGAGATCCGTAGATAGGTTCATGGACGAAAAGAAATTGGTTTAGGTTGGAGGGTCACAGTTTTTTTTTAACTGGTCGGTGCAACATCGTGGGCCGAAGGGCCTGTTCTGCGCTGTAATGTTCTATGTTCTATGTTCATTGTGTATTCCCCCCTTGCCTTCTTATTCCTCCCAAAATGCATCACCTCACACTTTTCAGGGTTAAACTCAATTTGCTGCTGTTCGGCCCATCTGTCCAGCCTGCTGCTATCATCCTGTCATCTGAGGCTATACTCCTCACGATTTACACCATCAATTTTTCTGTCATCTGCGAACTTTCTCATCATAACCCCCCCACATTCACATTTAGATCATTGAATGTCCATTGCAAACAGCAAGGGACCCAGCACTGACCCTGCGGTACATCACTGGACAAGGTCTTCCAGTCACAAAACCAACCTTCGCCCATCACTCTGCCACTAAGCCAATTTTGGATCATAATTGCCCTAGCTTCCACTGACCTTCTTCACGTTTTTAGGTGTCCAGATCACCAACAACCTGTCCTGGTCCCCCCCACGCCGACACTATAGTTAAGAAAGTCCCACCGAAGCCTCTACTTTCTCAGGAGACTAAGGAAATTTGGCATGTCCGCTACGACTCTCGCCAACTTTTACAGATGCCCCATAGAAAGCATTCTTTCTGGTTGTATCACAGCTTGGTCTGGGCTCCTGCTCTGCCCAAGACCGCAAGGAACTACAAAGGGTGGTGAATGTAGCCCAATCCATCACGCAAACCAGCCTCCCATCCATTGACTCTGTCTACACTTCCCGCTGCCTCGGGAAAAGCAGCCAGCATAATTAAGGACCCCACACACCCCGGACATTCTCTCTTCCACCTTCTTCCGTCGGGAAAAAGATACAAAACTCTGAGGTCACGGACCAACCGACTCAAGAACAGCTTCTTCCCTGCTGCTGTCAGACTTTTGAATGGACCGACCTCGCATTAAGTTGATCTTTCTCTACACCCTAGCTATGACTGTAACACTACATTCTGCACTCTCTCCTTTCCTTCTCCCCGATGTACTCTTTGAACGGTATGCTTTGTCTGTATAGCGCGCAAGAAACAATACTTTTCACTGTATCCCAATACATGTGACAATAATAAATCAAATCAAATCAAATGAATACCGTGTTGACCACTTCATCGACACACCTCCTCAACAAACTCAATCTGATTTGTCAGATGCGACCTCCCTCTGACAAAGCCATGTTGACTATTCTTGATGAATCTTTGCCTCTCCGAGCAGAGATTTCTGTCGCTCAGAAGCTACTTCCTTTAATTTCCCTGCCACTGATGTTAGACTCACAATGGCAGACGCCACATGAAGTGGGGAGGCCTCAGACTCCAGCCAGTCGAGTAGGCCTCAGGCTTCAGCCAGTCTGTAGGCCTCAGGCTTCAGCTAGCCGAGTAGGCCTGAGAAGTGGGAATGTTCGCCGATGATTACACAATGTTCAGCACCATTCGTGACTCCTCAGATACTGAAACAGTCCATGTTCAAATGCAGCAAGAACTGGACCAGACCCAGGCTCGGGCTGACAAGTGGCAGTAACATTCACGCCACACGTGCCGGGCACTGACCATCTCCAGCGAGAGAGAATCTAACCATCTCCCCCTTGACATTCAATGGCATTCCCATCGCTGAATCCCCTCTCCCACTCTCAACATCCTGGGAGTTACCACTGACCAGAAACTGAACTGGACCCAGCCGTATAGACACAGTGGCTCCCAGAGCAGGTCAGAGGCTGGGAATCCTGCGGAGAGTAACTCACCTCCTGACTCCCCCCAAAGCCTGTCCACCATCTACAAGGACACAATCAGGAGTGTGATGGAACACTCCCCACTCGCCTGGATGGGTGCGGCTCCCAACAACACTCGAGAAGCTCAACACCATCCAGGACAAAGCAGCCCCGCTCGATCGACACGCTAACCACAAACACTCACTCCCTCCACCCCCGACGCACAGTGACAGCCGTGTGTACCATCTACAAGATGCACCGCAGCGACTCACCAAGGCTCCTTAGGCAGCACCTTCCAAACCCACCACCTCTACCATCTAGAAGGACAAGGGCAGCAGATACCTGGGAACACCCCCACCTGGAGGCTCCCCTCCGAGTCACTCACCATCCCGACTTGGAAATATATCGGCTGTTCCTTCACTGTCGCTGGGGTCAAATCCTGGAGCTCCCTCCCTAACAGCACTGTGGGTGTACCTACACCACACGGGACTGACTGATGTCCAATAACAATCCTGGAACTCCCTCCCTAACAGCACTGTGGGTGTACCTACACCCCACGGGGACTGACTGATGTCCAATAACAATCCTGGAACTCTCTCCCTAACAGCACTGTGGGTGTACCTACACCACACGGGACTGACTGATGTCCAATAACAATCCTGGAACTCTCTCCCTAACAGCACTGTGGGTGTACCTACACCACACGGGACTGACTGATGTCCAATAACAATCCTGGAACTCTCTCCCTAACAGCACTGTGGGTGTACCTACACCACACGGGACTGACTGATGTCCAATAACAATCCTGGAACTCCCTCCCTAACAGCACTGTGGGTGTACCTACACCACACGGGGACTGACTGATGTCCAATAACAATCCTGGAACTCCCTCTCTAACAGCACTGTGGGTGTACCTACACCACACGGGGACTGACTGATGTCCAATAACAATCCTGGAACTCCCTCCCTAACAGCACTGTGGGTGGACCTACACCTCAGGGACTGCAGTGGGTTCAAGATGGCGGCTCACCGACCACCTTCTCGAGGGGCGATTAGAGATGGGCAACAGATGCTGGGTCTGGCCAGCAATGCCAAGGTGAGTAGGCCTCCGAGTCCAGGCGGTCACGCCCAGCTTACTGCCGATATCTCTATCTGGTTCCTCTGCCTCTGTACACTGGCCGTGCGCGGGTCTCGTCGGCGACTAACCGTGTTTGCGAGCCAGGTGGCGGAGAATGGTGTTGGATTGGAACAACACCAAGTCACCATCTTGGAATTTCGGGAGTTGACCAAAGAGCTGCAAGGAATGTCAGAGGAAAAGGCACATTAGTACATGAGGAATTTTACACTGCCCGCTTGCCTCGCCCTGACCATCAACTCCAATTCCTTATTATCATCAGATTTGGACGGAGAATTTACAGATTTAAAGAGAGGCAGAGAGGCTTAGGGATGGAACTCCAGAGCTTAGCCCCCACTCCGACCCCAGGCAGCTGAAGGCACGGCCCCCAGTGCCGGAGCGATTAAAATCGGGGGAAGCTTCAAGATGCCAGAATTGGAGGAGCGCAGAGATCTCGGAGGTTACAGAGATAGGGAGGGGTGTAGGGGCTGGAGGAGGTTACAGGGATAGGGAGGGGTGTAGGGGCTGGAGGAGGTTACAGAGATAGGGAGGGGTGTAGGGGCTGGGGGAAGGTTACAGAGATAGGGAGGGGTGTAGGGGCTGGAGGAGGTTACAGAGATAGGGAGGGGTGTAGGGGCTGGAGGAGGTTACAGAGATAGGGAGGGGTGTAGGGGCTGGAGGAGGTTACAGAGATAGGGAGGGGTGTAGGGGCTGGAGGAGGTTACAGAGATAGGGAGGGGTGTAGGGGCTGGAGGAAGTTACAGAGATAGGGAGGGGTGCAGGGGCTGGAGGAGGTTACAGAGATAGGGAGGGGTGTAGGGGCTGGAGGAGCTTACAGAGATGGGGAGGGGTGTAGGGGCTGGAGAAGGTTACAGAGATAGGGAGGGGTGTGGGGGCTGGAGGAGGTTACAGAGATAGGGAGGGGTGTAGGGGCTGGGGGAGGTTACAGAGATAGGGAGGGGTGCAGGGGCTGGAGGAGGTTACAGAGATAGGGAGGGGTGTAGGGGGCTGGAGAAGGTTACAGAGATAGGGAGGGGTGCAGGGGCTGGAGGAGGTTACAGAGATAGGGAGGGGTGTAGGGGGCTGGAGTAGGTTACAGAGATAGGGAGGGGTGCAGGGGCTGGAGGAGGCTACAGAGATAGGGAGGGGTGTAGGGGCTGGAGGAGGTTACAGAGATAGGGAGGGGTGCAGGGGCTGGAGGAGGTTACAGAGATAGGGAGGGGTGTAGGGGGCTGGAGAAGGTTACAGAGATAGGGAGGGGTGTAGGGGCTGGAGGAGGTTACAGAGATAGGGAGGGGTGTAGGGGGCTGGAGAAGGTTACAGAGATAGGGAGGGGTGTAGGGGCTGGAGGAGGTTACAGAGATAGGGAGGGGTGTAGAGGCTGGAGGAGGTTACAGAGATAGGGAGGGGTGTCGGGGCTGGGGGAGGTTGCAGAGATAGGGAGGGGTGTAGAGGCTGGAGGAGGTTACAGAGATAGGGAGGGGTGCAGGGGCTGGAGGAGGTTACAGAGATAGGGAGGGGTGTAGGGGCTGGAGGAGGTTACAGAGATAGGGACGGGTGTAGGGGCTGGAGGAGGTTACAGAGATAGGGAGGGGTGTAGGGGCTGGAGGAGGTTACAGAGATAGGGAGGGGTGTAGGGGCTGGAGGAGGTTACAGAGATAGGGAGGGGTGTAGGGGCTGGAGGAGGTTACAGAGATAGGGAGGGGTGTAGGGGCTGGAGGAGGTTACAGAGATAGGGACGGGTGTAGGGGCTGGAGGAGGTTACAGAGATAGGGAGGGGTGTAGGGGCTGGAGGAGGTTACAGAGATAGGGAGGGGTGTAGGGGCTGGAGGAGGTTACAGAGATAGGGACGGGTGTAGGGGCTGGAGGAGGTTACAGAGATAGGGAGGGGTGTAGGGGCTGGAGGAGGTTACAGAGATAGGGAGGGGTGTAGGGGCTGGAGGAGGTTACAGAGATAGGGAGGGGTGTAGGGGCTGGAGAAGGTTACAGAGATAGGGAGGGGTGTAGGGGCTGGAGGGGGTTACAGAGATAGGGAGGGGTGTAGGGGCTGGAGGAGGTTACAGAGATAGGGAGGGGTGTAGAGGCTGGAGGAGGTTACAGAGATAGGGAGGGGTGTAGGGGCTGGAGGAGGTTACAGAAATAGGGAGGGGTGTAGAGGCTGGAGGAGGTTACAGAGATAGGGAGGGGTGTAGGGGCTGGAGGAGGTTACAGAGATAGGGAGGGGTGTAGGGGCTGGAGGAGGTTACAGAGATAGGGACGGGTGTAGGGGCTGGAGGAGGTTACAGAGATAGGGAGGGGTGTAGGGGCTGGAGGAGGTTACAGAGATAGGGAGGGGTGTAGGGGCTGGAGGAGGTTACAGAGATAGGGACGGGTGTAGGGGCTGGAGGAGGTTACAGAGATAGGGAGGGGTGTAGGGGCTGGAGGAGGTTACAGAGATAGGGAGGGGTGTAGGGGCTGGAGGAGGTTACAGAGATAGGGAGGGGTGTAGGGGCTGGTGGAGGTTACAGAGATAGGGACGGGTGTAGGGGCTGGAGGAGGTTACAGAGATAGGGAGGGGTGTAGAGGCTGGAGGAGGTTACAGAGATAGGGAGGGGTGTAGAGGCTGGAGGAGGTTACAGAGATAGGGAGGGGTGTAGAGGCTGGAGGAGGTTACAGAGATAGGGAGGGGTGTAGGGGCTGGAGGAGGTTACAGAGATAGGGAGGGGTGGAGGGGCTGGAGGAGGTTACAGAGATAGGGAGGGGTGTCGGGGCTGTAGGAGGTTACAGAGATAGGGAGGGGTGTAGGGGCTGGAGGAGGTTACAGAGATAGGGAGGGGTGTCGGGGCTGTAGGAGGTTACAGAGATAGGGAGGGGTGTAGGGGCTGGAGGAGGTTACAGAGATAGGGAGGGGTGTAGGGGCTGGAGGAGGTTACAGAGATAGGGAGGGGTGTAGGGGCTGGAGGAGGCTACAGAGATAGGGAGGGGTGTAGGGGCTGGAGGAGGTTACAGAGATAGGGAGGGGTGTAGGGGCTGGAGGAGGTTACAGAGATAGGGAGGGGTGTGGGGGCTGGAGGAGGTTACAGAGATAGGGAGGGGTGTAGGGGCTGGAGGAGGTTACAGAGATAGGGAGGGGTGTAGGGGCTGGAGGAGGTTACAGAGATAGGGAGGGGTGTAGGGGCTGGAGGAGGTTACAGAGATAGGGAGGGGTGTAGGGGCTGGAGGAGGCTACAGAGATAGGGAGGGGTGTAGGGGCTGGAGGAGGTTACAGAGATAGGGAGGGGTGTAGGGGCTGGAGGAGGTTACAGAGATAGGGAGGGGTGTGGGGGCTGGAGGAGGTTACAGAGATAGGGAGGGGTGTAGGGGCTGGAGGAGGTTACAGAGATAGGGAGGGGTGTAGGGGCTGGAGGAGGTTACAGAGATAGGGAGGGGTGTAGGTGCTGGAGGAGGTTACAGAGATAGGGAGGGGTGTAGGGGCTGGAGGAGGTTACAGAGATAGGGAGGGGTGTAGGGGCTGGAGGAGGCTACAGAGATGAACAGTGTTGGAAATGAGGAGGTTGGGAGATGTTGTTTAATATGACCATAAGACCATAAGACATAGGAGCGGAAGTAAGGCCATTCGGCCCATCGAGTCCACTCCACCATTCAATCATGGTTGATTTCAACTCCATTTACCCGCTCTCTCCCCATAGCCCTTAATTCCTCGAGAAATCAAGAATTTATCAATTTCTGTCTTGAAGACGCTCAACGTCTCGGCCTCCACAGCCCTCTGTGGCAATGAATTCCACAGACCCACCACTCTCTGGCTGAAGAAATTTCTCCTCATCTCTGTTCTAAAGTGACTCCCTTTTATTCTAAGGCTGTGCCCCCGCGTCCTAGTCTCCCCTGCTAATGGAAACAACTTCCCTACGTCCATCCTATCTAAGCCGTTCATTATCTTGTAAGTTTCTATTAGATCTCCCCTCAACCTCCTAAACTCCAATGAATATAATCCCACGATCCTCAGACGTTCATCGTATGTCAGGCCTACCATTCCTGGGATCATCCGTGTGAATCTCCGCTGGACCCGCTCCAGTGCCAGTATGTCCTTCCTGAGGTATGGGGCCCAAAATTGCTCACAGTACTCCAAATGGGGCCTAACCAGTGCTTTATAAAGCCTCAGAAGTACATCCCTGCTTTTGTATTCCAAGCCTCTTGAGATAAATGACAACATTACATTTGCTTTCTTAATTACGGACTCAACCTGCAAGTTTACCTTTAGAGAATCCTGGACTAGGACTCCCAAGTCCCTTTGCACTTTAGCATTATGAATTTTGTCACCGTTTAGAAAATAGTCCATGCCTCTATTCTTTTTTCCAAAGTGCAAGACCTCGCACTTGCCCACGTTGAATTTCATCAGCCACTTCCTTCCTAGGGAGTCAGTGTGAGATAGCTGGTGGGGGAATGGGGATCCCACTCAGAGCTTGGACGGGACGGGAGGAGGGGGGGGAAGCAGGGGTTTTGATGGGCTGAAGTTTACGGAGGGTCGGATGTAGAAAGCGGACCGGAAGAGAGTTGGAACGGTCGTGTCTGCAGGGAAGAGGGGAATTGGTGAGGGCTTCCGTAGTGGATGAGCTGAGACGGGGGGGGGGAGAGATTGGGCCGATGTTACAGGCTTGGAAACGGGTGGTGCTTGCGTTGGCGTTGGTATCTGATCAGCAGCTCAGGGTTAAGTGGAACATTACAATTCCACACCAAGTCTTACAGCGTTGCCAGTGAGGGGTTGGTGGAGTCAGTAATTATGGAACAACAGCACAATCATGTTCTCTGTAATCTCAGCAATTAAATCTCAGTAATTAATTGGAACGGCACTAAATTCAGCTGGCATGGCAACACAGTAAGTTTGGAAATTGGACCCGGGTTTTGGCAGGCATTCTGGGCGGAACAATGGCTTGCTTCGAGGTAGGAGTTGGCTGCTTCATCATTGTGCCACATTCCCACGGGACAGAATCTCAGCACAAACAAATACTGAGATCCCAGCGGAGGGGAAGGAAGCAGGGAAAGCAAATATTGTCAGGTTATTGCCCCTTCGTGACAAAAGATGTGCAGGTTAGGGGGATTGGCCATGCTAAATTGCCCCTTCGTATCCAAAGATGTGCAGGTTAGGTGGATTGGCCATGCTAAATTGCCCCCTCGTATCCAAAGATGTGCAGGTTAGGTGGATTGGCCATGCTAAATTGCCCCTTCGTGTCCAAAGATGTGCAGGTTAGGTGGATTGGCCATGCTAAATTGTCCCTTAGTGTCCAACGATGTGCAGGTTAGGTGGATTGGCCATGCTAAATTGTCCCTTAGTGTCCAAAGATGTGCAGGTTGGGTGGATTGGCCATGCTAAATTGTCCCTTAGTGTCCAAAGATGTGTAGGTTAGGTGGATTGGCCATGATAAATTGTCCCTTAGTGTCCAAAGATGTGCAGGTTGGGTGGATTGGCCATGCTAAATTGCCCCTTAGTGTCCAAAGATGTGCGGGTTAGGTGGATTGGCCATGCTAAATTGCCCCTTAGTTTCCAAAGATATGTAGGTTAGGTGGATTGGCCATGCTAAATTGCCCCTTAGTTTCCAAAGATATGTAGGTTAGGGTGGATTGGCCATGCTAAATTGTCCCTTAGTGTCCAAAGATGTGCAGGTTGGGTGGATTGGCCATGCTAAATTGTCACTTAGTGTCCAAAGATGTGCAGGTTAGGTGGACTGGCCATGCTAAATTGTCCCTTAGTGTCCAAAGATGTGCAGGTTAGGGGGATTGGCCATGCTAAATTGCCCCTTAGTGTCCAAAGATGTGTAGGTTAGGTGGATTGGCCATGCTAAATTGTCCCTTAGTGTCCAAAGATGTGCAGGTTAGGGGGATTGGCCATGCTAAATTGCCCCTTAGTGTCCAAAGATGTGCAGGTTAGGTGGATTGGCCATGCTAAATTGCCCCTTAGTGTCCAAAGATGTGTAGGTTAGGTGGACTGGCCATGCTAAATTGCCCCTTAGTGTCCAAAGATGTGCAGGTTAGGGGGATTGGCCATGCTAAATTGCCCCTTAGTGTCCAAAGATGTGTAGGTTAGGTGGATTGGCCATGCTAAATTGCCCCTTAGTGTCCAAAGATGTGCAGGTTAGGTGGATTGACCATGCCAAATTGTCCCTTAGTGTCCAAAGATGTGTAGGTTAGGTGGATTGGCCATGCTAAATTGCCCCTTAGTTTCCAAAGATATGTAGGTTAGGGTGGATTGGCCATGCTAAATTGTCCCTTAGTGTCCAAAGATGTGCAGGTTGGGTGGATTGGCCATGCTAAATTGTCACTTAGTGTCCAAAGATGTGCAGGTTAGGTGGACTGGCCATGCTAAATTGTCCCTTAGTGTCCAAAGATGTGCAGGTTAGGTGGACTGGCCATGCTAAATTGCCCCTTAGTGTCCAAAGATGTGTAGGTTAGGTGGATTGGCCATGCTAAATTGTCCCTTAGTGTCCAAAGATGTGCAGGTTAGGGGGATTGGCCATGCTAAATTGCCCCTTAGTGTCCAAAGATGTGCGGGTTAGGTGGATTGGCCATGCTAAATTGCCCCTTAGTGTCCAAAGATGTGTAGGTTAGGTGGACTGGCCATGCTAAATTGCCCCTTAGTGTCCAAAGATGTGCAGGTTAGGGGGATTGGCCATGCTAAATTGCCCCTTAGTGTCCAAAGATGTGTAGGTTCGGTGGATTGGCCATGCTGAATTGCCCCTTAGTGTCCAAAGATGTGCAGGTTAGGTGGATTGACCATGCTAAATTGTCCCTTAGTGTCCAAAGATGTGTAGGTTAGGTGGACTGGCCATGCTAAATTGCCCCTTAGTGTCCAAAGATGTGCAGGTTAGGGGGATTGGCCGTGCTAAATTGTCCCTTAGTGTCCAAAGATGTGCAGGTTAGGTGGATTGACCATGCTAAATTGCCCCTTAGTGTCCAAAGATGTGCAGGTTAGGTGGACTGGCCATGCTAAATTGTCCCTTAGTGTCCAAAGATGTGTAGGTGAGGTGGACTGGCCATGATAAATTGTCCCTTAGTGTCCAAAGATGTGCAGGTTAGGTGGATTGGCCATGCTAAATTGCCCCTTAGTGTCCAAAGATGTGCGGGTTAGGTGGATTGGCCATGCTAAATTGCCCCTTAGTTTCCAAAGATATGTAGGTTAGGTGGATTGGCCATGCTAAATTGCCCCTTAGTTTCCAAAGATATGTAGGTTAGGGTGTATTGGCCATGCTAAATTGTCCCTTAGTGTCCAAAGATGTGCAGGTTGGGTGGATTGGCCATGCTAAATTGTCCCTTAGTGTCCAAAGATGTGCAGGTTAGGTGGACTGGCCATGCTAAATTGTCCCTTAGTGTCCAAAGATGTGCAGGTTAGGGGGATTGGCCATGCTAAATTGCCCCTTAGTGTCCAAAGATATGTAGGTTAGGTGGATTGGCCGTGCTAAATTGTCCCTTAGTGTCCAAAGATGTGCAGGTTAGGGGGATTGGCCATGCTAAATTGCCCCTTAGTGTCCAAAGATGTGCGGGTTAGGTGGATTGGCCATGCTAAATTGCCCCTTAGTGTCCAAAGATGTGTAGGTTAGGTGAACTGGCCATGCTAAATTGCCCCTTAGTGTCCAAAGATGTGCAGGTTAGGGGGATTGGCCATGCTAAATTGTCCCTTAGTGTCCAAAGATGTGTAGGTTAGGTGGATTGGCCATGCTAAATTGCCCCTTAGTGTCCAAAGATGTGCAGGTTAGGTGGATTGACCATGCTAAATTGTCCCTTAGTGTCCAAAGATGTGTAGGTTAGGTGGACTGGCCATGCCAAATTGCCCCTTAGTGTCCAAAGATGTGCAGGTTAGGGGGATTGGCCATGCTAAATTGTCCCTTAGTGTCCAAAGATGTGCAGGTTAGGTGGATTGACCATGCTAAATTGCCCCTTAGTGTCCAAAGATGTGCAGGTTAGGTGGACTGGCCATGCTAAATTGTCCCTTAGTGTCCAAAGATGTGTAGGTTAGGTGGACTGGCCATGCTAAATTGTCCCTTAGTGTCCAAAGATGTGCAGGTTAGGTGGATTGGCCATGCTAAATTGCCCCTTAGTGTCCAAAGATGTGTAGGTTAGGTGGATTGGCCATGCTAAATTGTCCCTTAGTGTCCAAAGATGTGCAGGTTAGGTGGATTGGCCATGCTAAATTGCCCCTTAGTGTCCAAAGATGTGTAGGTTAGGTGGATTGGCCATGCTAAATTGTCCCTTAGTGTCCAAAGATGTGCAGGTTAGGTGGATTGGCCATGCTAAATTGTCCCTTAGTGTCCAAAGATGTGCAGGTTAGGTGGATTGGCCATGCTAAATTGCCCCTTAGTGTCCAAAGATGTGCAGGTTAGGGGGATTGGCCATGCTAAATTGTCCCTTAGTGTCCAAAGATGTGCAGGTTAGGTGGATTGGCCATGCTAAATTGCCCCTTAGTGTCCAAAGATGTGCAGGTTAGGTGGAGACCGGTTCCACTGAGGCTTTCCAAAAGGAAGTTATTGGAGAAGGAATTGGGCCATGGGGAGAAGGCGGGTCAGTGGGGCTCAGCGAAGAGGGACAGTCCCAGCACCAACATGGCAGCCTGAATGACCTTCTCTTATGTGAAGATGAGACGTGAAGGCTCAGTTAGGGAGCTTGAGAGTTACAAGTTAGCCAGGAAGGACCTAAAGAAAGAGTTAAGAAGAGCCAGGAGGGGACATGAGAAGTCTTTGGCAGGTAGGATCAAGGAAAACCCTAAAGCTTTCTATAGGTATGTCAGGAATAAAAGAATGACTAGGGTAAGATTAGGGCCAGTCAAGGACAGTAGTGGGAAGTTGTGCGTGGAGTCTGAAGAGATAGGAGAGGCGCTAAATGAATATTTTTCGTCGGTATTCACACAGGAGAGGGACGGTGTTGTTGAGGGGAGTACTGAGATGCAGGCTGTTGGACTGGATGGGATTGAGGTTCATAAGGAGGAGGTGTGAGCAATTCTGGAAAGTGTGAAAATAGATAAGTCCCCTGGGCCGGATGGGATTTATCCCAGGATTCTCTGGGAGGCTAGAGAGGAGATTGCAGAGCCTTTGGCTTTGATCTTTGTGTCGTCATTGTCTACAGGAACTGTGCCAGAAGACTGGAGGATAGCAAATGTTGTCCCCTTGTTCAAGAAGGGGAGTAGGGACAACCCTGGTAATTATAGACCGGTGAGCCTTACTTCTGTTGTGGGCAAAGTTTTGGAAAGGATTATAAGAGATAGGATTTATAAGCACCTGGAAAGGAATAATTTGATTAGGGATAGTCAGCACGGTTTTGTGAAGGGTAGGTCGTGCCTCACAAACCTTATTGAGTTCTTTGAGAAGGTGACCAAAGAGGTGGATGAGGGTAAAGCGGTTGATGTGGTGTATATGGATTTCAGCAAAGCGTTTGATAAGGTTCCCCATGGGAAGCTTTTGTAGAAAATACGGACACATGGGATTGAGGGTGATTTCGTGGTTTGGATCAGGAATTGGCTAGCTGGAAGAAAACAGAGGGTGGTGGTTGATGGGAAATATTCATCCTGGAGTTCAGTTACTAGTGGTGTACTGCAAGGATCTGTTTTAGGGCCACTGCTGTTTGTCATTTTTATTAATGACCTGGATGAGGGCGTGGAAGGATGGATTAGTAAATTTGCGGATGACACTAAAGTCGGTGGAGTTGTAGACAGTGCGGTGGGAAGTGGCAGGTTACAGAGGGACATAGATAAGCTGCAGAGCTGGGCTGAGAGGTGGCAAATGGAGTTTAATGCGGAAAAGTGTGATGTGATTCACTTTGGAAGGAGTAACAGGAATACAGAGTACTGGGCGAATGGTGAGATACTTGGTAGTGTGGATGAACAGAGGGATCTGGGTGTCCATGTGCATAGATCCCTGAAAGTTGGCACCCAGGTTGATAGGGTTGTTAAGAAGGCATATGGTGTGTTAGCTTTTATTGGTCGAGGGATTGAGTTTCGGAGCCAGGAGGTCATGCTGCAACTGTACAAAACTCTGGTGCGGCCGCATTTGGAGTATTGCGTACAGTTCTGGTCGCCGTATTATGGGAAAGATGTGGAAGTGTTGGAAAGGGTGCAGAGGAGATTTACCAGGATGTTGCCTGGTATGGTGGGAAAATCGTATGAGGAAAGGCTGAGGGACTTGAGGTTGTTTTCGTTTGAGAGAAGAAGGTTAAGAGGTGACTTAATAGAGGCATACAAGATGATCAGAGGATTAGATAGGGTGGATAGTGAGAGTCTTTTTCCTCAGATGGTGATGGCTAACACGAGGGGACATAGCTTTAAATTGAGGGGTGATAGATATAGGACAGATGTTAGAGGTAGGTTCTTTACTCAGAGAGTAGTAAGGGTGTGGAATGCCCTGTCTGCAGCAGTAGTGGACTCGTCAACATTAAGAGCATTCAAATGGTTATTGGATAAACATATGGATGATATTGGAATAGTGTAGGTTAGAGGGGCTTTAGATTGGTTCCACTGGTCGGCGCAACATCGAGGGCCGAAGGGCCTGTACTGTGCTGTAATGTTCTATGTTCCTCCTATGCGGTAACCAACCCATGATGCTCATCACTGGGGCGGATCGTCCAATTGACTTGCTCCCTTTTGATGGCGTGTATGTTGCTACTAGGCCGTGATTGAAGCCTGGGCCTTTCCTGATCTGTGTGTGGAGAAGGGGAAAGGGGTTGTCAGTACCGTACTGGGTGTGAGAGTGGCCACCCCAGCACTAGGCCGCAGTTGAAGCCTGGGCCTTTCCTGATATCTGTGTACGTGTGGGGGGAGGGGGGGGGGTGGTGCTCGGTAAGTCACATGGTTCGGTGTGGTGGTGGCCGCGCGATCCGGCCCGCTCACTCTGGCCTGCTCGCTCAGGCCTGCTCACTCCGGCCTGCTCGCTCCAGCCTGCCCTCCGGCCTGCTTGCTCAGGCCTCTCCACTTACACAGGATTTCTTTAAGGCTCCATCAGTCCACTGATCCATGGAAACAACCTCCTCTTTCCAGACCTGAGCCTGATCGGAGAGTAACATCCGCATCGCAGAGCAGCGGCCTGGGGGAGAACCGGGAGTAACAGAAACAGTCAGAGCTCAGAGCGGACCCCCTGGATTCCCAACCCCCCCCAAACCACACCACCCCCCCACACCCCTCCCAAACCCCCCCAAACCGCCCCACTCCCCCAAACCGCCCACCCCCAAACTGCCCATCCCCAAACCGCCCACCCCCAACCCCATCCCCAAACCCCCATCCCCTCCAAACCCCCATCCCCCCCAAACCCCCATGGCCCCCAAACCCCCATCGCCCCCAAACCCCCAGCCCCTCCAAACCCCCATCCCCCCCAAATCGCCATCCCCCCAAACCGCCCACCCCCAAACCCTCATCCCCTCCAAACCCCCATCCCCACCAAACCGCCCACCCCCAAACCCCCATTCCCTCCAAACCCCCATCCCCCCAAACCCCCATTGCCCCCAAACCACCCACCCCCAAACCCCCATCCCCCCAAACCCCCATCCCCCCAAACCCCCATTGCCCCCAAACTGCCCACCCCCAAACTCCCATCCCCTCCAAACCCCCATCCCCCCAAACCCCCAGCCCCTCCAAACTGCCCACCCCCAAACCCCATCCCCCCCAAACCCCCATCTGCCCCAAACCCCCAGCCCCTCCAAACTGCCCACCCCCAAACCCCCACCCCAAACCCCCATCCCCTCCAAACCCCCATCCCCCCAAACTCCCATCGCCCCCAAACCGCCCACCCCCAAACCGCCCACCCCAAACCCCCATCCCCCCAAACCCCCATCCCCTCCAAACCCCCATCCCCCCATCCCCTCCAAACCCCCATCCCCTCCAAACCCCCAAACCCATCCCCCAAACCCCCATCCCCCCAAACCCCCATCCCCCCCAAACCCCCATCCCCCCAAACCCCCATCTCCCCCAAACCCCATTCCCTCCAAACCCCCATCCCCCCCAAACCCCCATCCCCCCCAAACCCCCATCCCCTCCAAACCCCCATCCCCAAACCGCCCACCCCCTCCAAACCCCCATCCCCTCCAAACCCCCACCCCCTCCAAACCCCCATCCCCTCCAAACCCCCATCTGCCCCAAACCCCCATCCCCCAAACCCCCATCCCCTCCAAAGAACAAAGAACAGTACAGCACAGGAAACAGGCCCTTCGGCCCTCCAAGCCTGTGCCGCTCCTTGGTCCAACTAGACCAATCGTTTGTATCCCTCCATTCCCAGGCTGCTCATGTGACTATCCAGGTAAGTCTTAAACGATGTCAGCATGCCTGCCTCCACCACCCTACTTGGCAGCGCATTCCAGGCCCCCACCACCCTCTGTGTAAAAAACATCCCTCTAAGATCTGAGTTCTACTTCGCCCCTCTCACCTTGAGCCTGTGACCCCTCGTGAACGTCACTTCTGATCTGGGAAAAAGCTTCCCACTGTTCACCCTATCTATCCCCTTCATAATCTTGTACACCTCTATTAGATCTCCCCTCATTCTCCGTCTTTCCAAGGAGAACAACCCCAGTTTACCCAACCTCTCCTCATAGCTAAGACCCTCCATACCAGGCAACATCCTGGTAAACCTTCTCTGCACTCTCTCTAACGCCTCCACGTCCTTCTGGTAGTGCGGCGACCAGAACTGGACGCAGTACTCCAAATGTGGCCTAACCAGCGTTCTATACAGCTGCATCATCAGACTCCAGCTTTTATACTCTATACCCCGTCCTACAAAGGCAAGCATACCATATGCCTTCTTCACCACCTTCTCCACCTGTGTTGCCACCTTCAAGGATTTGTGGACTTGCAAACCTAGGTCCCTCTGTGTTTCTATACTCCTGATGACTCTGCCATTTATTGTATAACTCCTCCCTACATTATTTCTTCCAAAATGCATCACTTCGCATTTATCCGGATTAAACTCCATCTGCTACCTCTCCGCCCAATTTTCCAGCCTATCTATATCCTGCTGTATTGCCCGACAATGCTCTTCGCTATCCGCAAGTCCAGCCATCTTCGTGTCATCCGCAAACTTGCTGATTACACCAGTTACACCTTCTTCCAAATCATTTATATATATCACAAATATCACAAACCCCCAACCCCCCCAAACCCCCATCCCCCCCAAACCACCCACCCCCAAACCCCCATCCCTCCCAAACCCCCACCCCCAAACCCCCACCCCCAAAACCCCCATCCCCCCCAAACCCCCATCCCCTCCAAACCCCCATCCCCCCATCCCCCCAAACCCCCATCCCCTTCAAACCCCCATCCCCTCCAAACCCCCATCCCCTCCAAACCCCCATCCCCCCAAACCCCCATCCCCCCCAAACCCCCATCCCCCCCAAACCCCCATCCCCTCCAAACCCCCATCCCCTCCAAACCCCCATCCCCCCAAACCCCATTCCCTCCAAACCTCCATCCCCTCCAAACCCCCATCCCCCCAAACCCCCATCCCTCCCAAACCCCCACCCCCAAACCCCCATCCCCAAACCCCCACCCCCCCCAAACCCCCACCCCCCAAACCCCCATCCCCCCCAAACACCCATCCCCCCCAAACCCCCATCCCTCCAAACCCCCATCGCCCCAAACCCCCATCGCCCCCAAACCCCCATCCCTCCCAAACCCCCACCCCCAACCCCCATCCCCCCCAAACCCCCATCCCCCCAAACCCCCATCCCCCCAAACCCCCATCCCCCCAAACCCCCATCCCTCCCAAACCCCCACCCCCAAACCCCCATCCCCCCCAAACCCCCATCCCCCCCAAACCCCCATTCCCTCCAAACCCCCATCCCCTCCAAACCCCCATCCCCCCCAAACCCCATTCCCTCCAAACCCCCATCCCCTTCAAACCCCCATCCCCCCAAACCCCCATCCCCCCCAAACCCCCATCCCCCCCAAACCGCCATCCCCCAAACCCCCATCCCCCCCAAAACCCCCATCCCCCCCAAACCCCCATCCCCCCCAAACCCTCGCCCCCCCAAACCCCCATGCCCCCCAAACCCCCATCTATGAGGAGAGATTGGGTAGACTGGGGTTGTTCTCCTTGGAAAGACGGAGAATGAGGGGAGACCTAATAGAGGTGTACAAGATTATGAAGGGGATAGATAGGGTGAACGGTGGGAAGCTTTTTCCCAGGTCGGAGGTGACGATCACGAGGGGTCACGGGCTCAAGCTGAGAGGGGCGAAGTATAACTCAGACATCAGAGGGACGTTTTTTACACAGAGGGTGGTGGGGGCCTGGAATGCGCTGCCAAGTAGGGTGGTGGAGGCAGGCACGCTGACAT
>NW_027593276.1:0-35301 GCF_964213995.1 Mustelus asterias
AGGTTTGCTATCGTGTGCCAGGGACATTTTTAGATTAGTATGTTTTAATAGTTGATGCTGAATCTAGTTCTATAAATCAAGTGGAGCAACGAAAGAGTCGGGGGCATCTAAAAAAACAGTGATCAGATCAGCATTAGGTTTGATACCAGAATTGACAAGTGGACAGGCAAAGAATAAAAAGCTTGACTGGTTAAAAAAAGCCAATTTCAGCAGGATAAGGGAACCCGTCTAATAAACTGACAAGGAAAACTGGCAGATAAGACAATGGATAAACAATGAGATTGATTCAAACTTAATGTACAAACCAAAGACATTTCAAAGGGAAACAGGGGGTGAAGTAAAGGAAACGCGCAATAATCTGGACATTATGTGAGCAGAGAAATTAAAATAAGATTTCAAGAGGACTCCAACAATCTAGGGTATTAACATAAAAGAAAATCAGTGTTAAAAACAGAAGAAAGTATTTGGAATAAAGGAAAATGACAAAAAGATTTTATGAACACAAAATGTGGAAGAATATCTAAAAGAGTAGCGTCGATTTGAAATTTTACAAAGATACCCTCTTAAGGAGAAATAGTTGAGATACTGCACAAGTACATTTCTTTGTTTGCATGGTAGTGTTGGGAATTCGGAATTGTGACAATGCTGTGCCTTTAAAGAAATGTATTTGGGCCATGTTTTTTGTGCAGGATCTGTTTTAGCAGTTTGTTTCATTATTGGTGCCGCTTTGTGTGTACCTACTGTAGCAGCTTAATTGATCTTAATTGCTAAAATGTTCATTTTAATCTGGACTAATGCAGGGTTATTTTAGTGTTTTCCCTGGGTTATTTTCCAGGATGGGGCTTGATAAGGTTGATTGACAGGTAGGTTTTATGACTGGGGCGGGGCTCGGCTCACAGAGATAAAACCCAGTTCAGTTTCTATTTGGGATCTTTAGAAAGAAGTAGCTCTTTCTCACTCTGAAGTCTGGAGATTGGGATGTGTCAGAAACTAGGGCTCTTTCTTTGAAGTTCTGCTGTTTGAGGATATATTCTTCTCTGGAAACTGCTGCATAGGACTGAGAAGGTAGATGTCTTTCTTTCAGTTAAAAGGCTGGCAACCTAGCATCCACGTGAACATATCTGTTTTTGGTTCTGAAGGAGGATGTATGTCTTTGGGAATATTGCTTAAATTGGAACTATGGAGATGGATAGCTGTTAAGAATTATAGTTTGTCATGTTTAAGTATTTTAACTGGCAAAAGCAGTAAGCTTTTCTGTAAAAGTTGGTGGGAGTCGCAATGGACATGCCAAATTTCCTTAGTCATCTGAGAAAGTAGAGGCATTGGTGGGCTTTCTTAACTATAGCATTGGTGTTCAGGAAGCATAGTGGAGAACATGCCCCTGTCTACATCAATGGGAACAAAGTAGAAATGGTTGAGAGCTTCAAGTTTTTAGGTGTCCAGATCACCAACAACCTGTCCTGGTCCCCCCATGCCGACACTATAGTTAAGTAAGCCCATCAACACATCTACTTTCTCAGAAGGCTAAGGAAATTTGGCATGTCCGCTACGATTCTCACCAACTTTTACAGATGCACCATAGAAAGCATTCTTTCTGGTTGTATCACAGCTTGGTATGGCTCCTGCTCTGTCCAAGACCGCAAGGAACTACAAAGGGTCGTGAATGAAGCCAAATCCATCACGCAAACCAGCCTCCCACCCATTGACACTGTCTATACTTCTCGCTGCCTCGGATAAGCAGACAGTATAATTAAGGACCCCACGCACCCCAGACATTCTCTCTTTCACCTTCTTCTGTCGGGAAAAGGATACAAACGTCGGACGACACGTACCAACCGACTCAAGAACAGCTTCTTCCCTGCTGCCACCAGACTTTTGAATGGACCTCCTCGCATTAAGTTGATCTTTCTCTACACCCTCGCTATGACTGTAATACTACGTTCTGACATTCTTTCTCCATTTTTTCTCTATGAACGGTATGCTTTGTCTGTATAGCGTGCAAGAAACAATACTTTTCACTGTATACTAATACATGTGACAATAATAAGATCAAATCAAAAGTTATGCTAATTCTTTTTGTTATATTCTAACTGTGTTCTTAAATAAAGTTTGTTTTAATAAAAACTACTCAGTGGGTTAATAGAATCATACCTGGAATGAATCACCACATGCTCGCCATAACGCCAAAATCAAAATAAAGTTGGGGTCTAGGCTAACTTCATAATACACCTTGGAATTTCTGTTCTGGTCCCTAACAGAATAAAACCAAGATGGCATTAAGGAACAAGCAGATCAGAAGCATTAGACAAGGAGAGCACTAAAAAGGTTGGTGGTACCCAAAAATGAAAAAGTACTCGTCACTGGACACAGGTGAGGTCCCAGAGGATTGGAGGTTAGCTAATGTGGTCCCGTTATTTAAGAAGGGTAGGAAGGATAACCCGGGAACTTATAGGCCGATGAGCTTGACGTCCGTGGTCGGGAAGTTGTTGGAGAGGATTCTTAGAGATAGGATGTATGCGCATTTAGAAAGGAATAAACTCATTAACGATAGTCAGCATGGTTTTGTGAGAGGGAGGTCATGCCTCACTAACCTGGTGGAGCTTTTTGAAGAAGTGACTAGAATGGTTGACGAGGGAAGGGCTGTGGATGTCATCTCAATGGACTTTAGTAAAGCGTTTGACAAAGTCCCTCATGGTAGGTTGGTGCAAAAGGTTGGATCTCATGGGATAAAGGGGGAGGTGGCTAGATGGGTGGAGAACTGGCTTGGTCACAGAAGACAGAGGGTGGTAGTGGAAGGGTCTTTTTCCGGCTGGATGCCTGTGACTAGTGGTGTTCCGCAGGGCTCTGTATTGGGACCTCTGCTGTTTGTGATTTATATAAACGATCTGGAAGAAGGTGTAACTGGGGTGATCAGTAAGTTTGCAGACGACACGAAAATGGCTGGACTTGCAGATAGTGAGGAACATTGTCAGAGGCTACAGAAGGATATAGATAGGCTGGAAATTTGGGCAAAGAAATGGCAGATGGAGTTCAATCCAGATAAATGTGAAGTGATGCATTTTGGTAGAACTAACGTAGGGGGGAGCTATACGATAAATGGCAGAACCATAAAGGGTGTAGATACGCAGAGGGACCTGGATGTGCAAGTCCACAGATCCTTGAAGGTGACGTCACAGGTGGAGAAGGTAGTGAAGAAGGCATATGGCATGCTTGCCTTTATAGGACGGGGTATAGAGTATAAAAGTTGGGGTCTGATGTTGCAGTTTTGTATAGAACGTTGGTTCGGTCGCATTTGGAATACTGCGCCCAGTTCTGGTCGCCACACTACCAGAGGGACGTGGAGGCTTTAGAGAGAGTGCAGAGGAGGTTTACCAGGATGTTGCCTGGTATGGAAGGGCTTAGTTATGAGGAGAGATTGGGTAAACTGGGGTTGTTCTCACTGGAAAGACGGAGGATGAGGGGTGACCTAATAGAGGTGTATAAAATTATGAAAGGCATAGATAGGGTGAACGGTGGGAAGCTTTTTCCCAGGTCGGTGGTGACGTTCACGAGGGGTCATAGGTTCAAGGTGAGGGGGAGGGGGGGGGTAGGTTTAACACTGATATCAGAAGGACGTTTTTTACACAGAGGGTGGTGGGGGCCTGGAATGCGCTGCCAGGCAAGGTGGTGGAGGCGGACACACTGGGAACGTTTAAGACTTATCTAGATAGTCACATGAACGGAGTGGGAATGGAGGGATACAAAAGAATGGTCTAGTTTGGACCAGGGAGCGGCGCTGGCTTGGAGGGCCAAAGGGCCTGTACCTGTGCTGTATTGTTCTTTATTCTTTGTATTGCATCCGAGAATACTAAAGGAAGCAAGAAGAGTGGAAATAGCAGTGGCTCTGACCACAATGTTTTAAATATTCTTTGATGAAGACTAGCGAGTTGGGACCACAAAATTTCTGCTTAAGAAAGGTTAGGACAGACCAGTCAACCTAACTTCGGTACTGGGTAGGCACCTACTGCCATTTTTAAGAGACTTATTAATATTCGTTGGGCTATTTAACAAGACAGTAGATTTGCAAAAGAATTCATGGCTAACAAGTAGAACTCAAAATACAGTCAATGCTGCAACAGTAGAATTTCAAAGTGCCATATCGGAGGATTATTGTTAAGATGAAAGCATGCAGTATTAATGGGGCTGTGGCATAAGGGTTGGGAATTTGGGATCCTAGTTCTTATAATGGCAATGAAGAGTGAAGCCAAAAACGTGGAGATCATGAAGGGGTACAGAGGCAATTTGCGACACCAGTTTGGTTATGAGGGCAGACAAAGAACAATACAGCACAGGAACAGGCCCTTCGGCCCTCCAAGCCTGTGCCGCTCATGTGCCCAACTAGACCATTCGTTTGTATCCCTCTATTCCCAGTCTGTTCATGTGGCTGTCTAGGTGAGCCTTAAACGATCCCAGCATGTCCGCCTCAATCACCTTGCTTGGCAGTGCATTCCAGGCCCCCACCTGTGTAAAATACGTCCCCCTGACATCTGTGTTGAACCTTGCCCCCCTCACCTTGAACCTGTGACCCTTTGTGTTCGTCACCTCCGACCTGGGAAAAAGCTTCCCACTGTTCACCCTATCTACGCCCTTCATAATTTTATACACCTCTATTAGGTCGCCCCTCATCCTCCATCTTTCCAGGGAGAACAACCCCAATTTACCCAATCTCTCCACATAGCTAAGGCCCTCCATACCAGGCAACATCCTCGTAAACCTTTTCTGCACTCTCTCCAAAGCCTCCATGTCCTTCTGGTAGTGTGGCGACCAGAACTGGACGCAGTATTCTAAATGTGGCCGAACCAACGTTCTATACAGCTGCAACATCATAATGCTAACTTTTATATTCTATGCCCCATCCAATAAAGGCAAGCATGCCATATGCCTTCTTCACCACCCTCTCCACCTGTGCTGCCACTTTTTAAGGATCTGTGGACTTGTACACCCATACCCCTCTGTGTGTCTATACTCCTGATGGTTCTGTCATTTATTGTATAGCTCCTCCTTACATTAGATCTCCCAAAATGCATCACTTCGCATTTATCTGGATTAAATTCCGTCTGCCATTTCTCCGCCCAATGTTCCAGCCTATCTATATCCTGCTGTATTCTCTGACAATGTTCATCACTATCCGCAACTCCAGCAATCTTTGTGTCGTCCGCAAACTTACTGAGACATGAGAAACTAAGCTTCTAAAAGCTGAGAAGGTTAAGAAAACACATGCAGGCATTTAAAAATTAGGAGCATGGTGATAAAAATAACTTTGGGAAAATCATTTTGGTTAAAAGATCAATCAATAATTAGAGTTCATAAATTTGAGAATATCACCAAAATAATCAAGGAGGGAGCTAGCTGAATTACTTTATTCACACACAAGATGTCGTAACACAAACAAAATCCACAACAAGATGGTAAATATTTGAAAAAGCATTTGGAAAGTGAAACTTCTGACTCAGAGGCGAGAGTGCTACCACTCAGGCAGATTTAGCAAGTACAGGTGGCGTGCTGGCTTGCTGTTCCTAGACAGTGACACAGATCTAGGGATTTCAGTGACTTGAGACAATTACAACAAAGTTGAGTGGGTTACAGAAGTAAATCCGAACACTGAGGTTAGGTTATACCTGATTCCAGTTTCTTTCAGTTCCTCAGGATAGTGGCCCAATCATCTTCAGCTGCTTCACCAATGCTTCCCTCCATCACAAGGTCAAAAGTGGGGATGTTCGCTACCATTCACAATTCCTCAGGTACTCTAACAGCCTCTGCCTGTGTGCAGCAAGGCCTGGACAGCAGTCAGGTTTGGGCTGATAAGTGGCAAGTTTGCACCATTAAAGTGCCTGGCAATGACCATTTCCAATGAGAGAGTCTAATCATCTCCCCTTGCAGTGAATCACCTATCAACACTCTGGGGGTTATCTTTGACCAGAAACTGAACCAGACTGGCCATACAAGTATGTCACTATAGAGCAGGTTAGAGACTGGGAAGTCTGCGGTGAGTAACTCACCACCTGCCTTCCCAAAAGCTGCCTACCATCCACAGGGCACAAGTCAGGAGTGTGATAGAACACTCTCCACTTGTCTGGATGGGTGCAGCTCCAACAACTCAAGAAGCTGTACATCACCCAGGACAAAGCAGCTCACTTGATTGACACCCCATCCATCAACTTAAAAATTTACTCCTCCAAAATTGACACAGCAGCACATGTGAATCATCTACAAGATGCACGGCAGCAATTCATTAAGGCTCCTGAACAGCACCTTTCAAATCTATGATCTCTTCCATCTCGAGGGACAAGGGCAGCACACATGGGAGCACCTGCAAGTTCCCCTCCAAGCAACACACCATCCTGACTTGGAACCATATCACCATTCTTTCACTGTCACTGGGTCAAAATTCTGGTACTCCTTTCCTCAGTGCAGCGTGGGTGTGCCTACACCACACAGGCTGCAATGATTCAAGAAGACAGCTCCCCTTGACCCCCATTTAAATGTTCGTGCCCAAAATTAGATCTGACAATTATGTAGCACCTGTCAAACGTTCCAGGAAACTTTGACACCAAGCCAAATTTCTTTATTCTTTCATGGGATGCGGGTGTCACTAGTGAGCCCAACATTTGTTGTCCATCCCTAATTGCCTTTGAAATGAAGAGTTGGCTGGGCCATTTCAGAGGGCATTCAGAGTCAATTGCTGTGGGTCTGGTGTGCACATAGGTGGATGCTAGTCTGCATCCACCATATACCCGAGTGGATTTATTTCTGTTATACATTTGACTTTCATGAACAATGACCATTGCTGTAATCCTACTTCTGGGCTTCCAGCTGCCTGGCCCAGTGACATGACACTACCTCCCCCTTAGGAGATTAAGGCAGGCAATCAAAAATTAGTCAAAGGTAGATTCCAAGGCGCATCATAAAATGCGAAGTCAGGGAGGGAATTCCAGAACCTAAGGTCTAGCCAGCTGAAGGCATAGCTGTCTACAACATGGGGAAATGGGCAGGAGGCCAGAATTCAAAGATTCCTCTCAGTGATGCAAGGTTGGAGGAGATTACAAAGAAAGGGAGAGGCGAGGCCATGGAGCAACTTGAACACAAGGATAAGAATTTTAAATTTGAGGTGAATGGGATGTGCTGCGAGTTAGGACACAGACAACAGAGTTTGTTGTTGAGCTCAAGTTTACAGAACATAGAAGACTGAAGGCTGACAAGGAACGATTTGGAATAAGCTAGAAAGGAGGAGTTCTTAGAGCAGCCGTTCGTTGGAGAAGGTGACACAGATACAGGAGAATATTTTATTCACTTGTGTGTGTCACAAGTAGGCTTACATTAATACTGCAATGAAGTTACTGTGAAAATCCCCTAGTCGCCAAACTTTGGCGCCTGTTCAGTTACACTGAGGGAGAACTTAGCATGGCCAACGTACCTAACCAGGATGTCTTTCAGACTGTGGGAGGAAACCAGAGCACCCAGAGGATATCCACGCAGACATGGGGAGAACATGCATACTCCACACAGACAGTGGCCCAAACCGGGTATTGAACCCAGGTCCCTGGTGCTGTGAGGCAGCAGTGCTAACCACTGTGTCGCCCTACAATCCATGATACGTAGGCTCTCAAACGAAGAGTAGTCACCTGGGTGATGTGCCTGGGGAGGGAGGGGGAAGGAGTTGGGGGAGGGAGGGGGAAGGAGTTTGGGGGAGGGAGGGGGAAGGAGTTTGGGGGAGGGAGGGGGAAGGAGTTTGGGGGAGGGAGGGGGAAGGAGTTTGGGGGAGGGAGGGGGAAGGAGTTTGGGGGGGGGGGGTTTCTTTGACCAAGGGCTTTCAGAAGAAATGGGAAGAAAATAGTGGTGGGTATGGGGTGGCTATGAAGAGGATTACAACAAGCAGCTGGTCATTGCTCACAAAAGGCAAATATATAACAAAAATTAATCCACTCAGATGCAGAATCAATAGTAACTTTCAAACCAACATGCAATATGTACTTGAAAAGGAAACATTTGTCAGGTTGAGAAAAGGACAAGGGAGTGGGAAAATGGGAGAGATCTTTCAAAGAGCTGGCACAAGAATTATGAAGGATTGAAAATTATTGAGTTCAAACATAGGATTGACAGAATCTAAATGCAGATTATTTGCAGATGCTCCTCAGATATATCTCTGCTTGAAATTCAGGAATAGATCAGCTTCAGGATCAGTGCTCTCTTTAACGAGCACTAACCAAGGGCCTTCACTAAACACTCTACCATAATAGCACAAACATAGAAATGCAAAAGCAGAGATTGCCTTCAATAATTTGCTCTGTTGTTAGAAGGTGCTGTCATCCTCTTTGATGTCAGTTATAAAGTTGTCAATGTGACTGGATATTGAGATAGACTGGTTGAGTAGGGGTGATGGGTCCCTGGGAATGTCAAAATGGTTGATGTAATTTGGGAATTTTGGGAGGAGTATTCGTTCAGAGATCATTTGGAAGGAATGTCAGAGGCTGGAGTACGGACGGGTGTCAAGGTACAGTAGGTGTTGGTGGAAGCTAGATCTAAAAGATTATGGTTGTAGGGGGAAAGTGTACATGGGCTGTCGCCCACGAGGATCACAGGTAGTGGGGGTGTAATCAGACTGCAAGGGGTAGGAGTGGGAACTGTAGGAATAGTTTAATAGCGTCACTGATAAAATCATAGTGATGGAAGTTTTCTTGGAGCAGGACCTCAATTGGTGGGGTGAGGGGAGGGGTACTGTTACATCAGCGCTCTTTAAATAAGAGGCCTCCTATGGTGGCACAGCTGGACATGATATGCGGCAGCATAGTGTGGGTTTGGGGATGTGGAGCAGCGGTCGAGAGCAGGGCCGAGAGTGAGGAGCAGCTGTTGAACTGGAGTCCAAACTCGTGTTGCGATGTTCGAAGTGTGGCAGTTGGAGATCGGCGGTTGAGCTCAGCAGTTGACCCTCAGGAGTTGAAGAGTATGGGGGACTTCATTGTCCACCTTTGTAAAAGTTCTGTCCGAATATAATTCAATTACTTTCACCTGCCAAGTAATTGTCGAGCCTCGCAATTATTACACCTCCGAATTTGCTGTGCAGAATCTCATGCTCAGTAAAGGCTAATCTTAATGTAAAAAGGAACTAACTTTTAATTTGCTGAGCACTTCTAAAAGTGAAGGAGAAAAGCATTCAAACTATTTCAATCAGCTTCTCAGATACAATAGGGCTCAGGAGTGAGGAAAGGTGGGTTATATCATTAATAAGAACAGTTCAATGGGGTTTGGTGGGACATTGAGTTGGAGGGAATTGGTTACAGAAAGCAGAATTTCATTGTGTTGCTCAGGTGGTGCTGTGCAGCACAGTGTCACCTAATTCGGTAAAACAAGGAGGATTACATGACAGAACAAACTTTAATATGACAAAATTTATGATTCAGTGTTCTGAAGTACTTTATAGCCAAATGAAGTATTTCTGGAGTGTAGTCACTGTTGTAATGTAGAAAATGTGGCAGCCAATCTGTATGCAGCAAGATCCCAAGTGAAAAGGGCCACATAATCAGTGAAGATTATGGAGGGCTAAATATTGGTCAGGAGGGCTGCAGGCAACACCCTTGCAATGAGTCCTTTTGAGGCGCAGCCGAGGGGGCAGATTAAACTTTGGTCTGAAGTCTCACCTGAGGAAAGCAGTGTACTCCAACAGTGTACTGAGCCCCTCAGTACTGCACTGGATGTCAGCCCAGACTGTGTGCTCAATTGTCTGGTTGTGGGGTTGTTGAACCCACAATTTCTGATTCTGAAGAGATTCGAAACTAGGCCACAGCTATTAAGGATGGGCGACCTGCACAGTTGAAACAAGTGATTGAGGCATGGCAGAAGATGAGAGAAGAAAGTGTTGGATGAAAAAATGATTCCTTTTGCTCATGGTGAAGAATGGGTGGCTTACTCCATAGAAAGCAATCATTTTTATGGTGGAGCTGTGTCCTTTTAAGCCCAGAATCTAATCACTAAACAAACACAGGCCAAGATACTAGGTTTAACTAGTGTTAGGTTGGAGTACTTTGCAGATTAGTGCTTGCCGGTCAGCCTCATATGTTAGAAGTGCCCAGTATTTGAAGATTGCTTTGCATCTGTGATAAAATGTGCCACCTGTGTGTTTTGAATATATCACCAGCAGATCTCCTGTTGTGTTACTGGTGGCGAGCTGGGTATATTGTCTCTGATGTGGAAATGCCAGCGTTGGACTGGGGTAAGCACAGTAAGAAGTCTCACAACACCAGGTTAAAGTCCAACAGGTTTATTTGGTAGCAAATACCATAAGCTTTCGGAGCAATGCTCCTTCGTCAGATGGAGTGGTCTCTGTTCTCAAACAGGGCACAGACACAGAAATCAAATTACAGAATACTGATTAGAATGCAAATCTCTACAGCCAGCCAGGTCTTAAATGCACAGACAATGTGGGTGGAGGGAGCATTCAACACAGGTTAAAGAGATGTGTATTGTCTCCAGACAGTACAGCTTGTGAAATTGTGCAAGTCCAGGAGTCAAGCTGTGGGGGTTACTGATAATGTGACATAAATCCAACATCCCGGTTTAGACCGTCCTCATGTGTGCGAAACTTGGCTATCAGTTTCTGCTCAGTGACTCTGCGCTGTCGTGTGTCGTGAAGGCCGCCTTGGAGAACGCTTACCTGAAGATCCAAGGCTGAATGCCGGTGACTGCTGAAGTGCTCCCCCACAGGAAGAGAACAGTCTTGCTTGGTGATTGTCGAGCGGTGTTCATTCATCCGTTGTCGTAGCGTCTGCATGGTTTCCCCAATGTACCATGCCTCGGGACATCCTTTCTTGCAGCGTATCAGGTAGACAACGTTGGCCGAGTTGCAAGAGTAGGTACCATGTACCTGGTAGATGGTGTTCTCACGTGAGATGATGGCATCCGTGTTGATGATCCGGCACGTCTTGCAGAGGTTGCTGTGGCAGGGTTGTGTGGTGTCGTGGTCACTGTTCTCCTGAAGGCTGGGTAGTTTGCTGCGGACAATGGTCTGTTTGAGGTTGCGTGGTTGTTTGAAGGCAAGAAGTGGGGGTGTGGGGATGGCCTTGGCGAGATGTTCGTCTTCATCAATGACATGTTGAAGGCTCCGGAGGAGATGCCGTAGCTTCTCCGCTCCGGGGAAGTACTGGACGATGAAGGGTACTCTGTCCACTGTGTCCCGTGTTTGTCTTCTGAGGAGGTCGGTGCGGTTTTTCGCTGTGGCACCTACGGACAAGCCCTCCGAATACACAGGATCTGCTCGGATGAGGAGGATCGCAACAGACACCTCCAGACGCTGAAAGATGCCCTCATAAGAACAGGATATGGCGCTCGACTCATCGATCAACAGTTCCGACGTGCCACAGCGAAAAACCGCACCGACCTCCTCAGAAGACAAACACGGGACACGGTGGACAGAGTACCCTTCATCGTCCAGTACTTCCCCGGAGCGGAGAAGCTACGGCATCTCCTCCGGAGCCTTCAACATGTCATTGATGAAGACGAACATCTCGCCAAGGCCATCCCCACACCCCCACTTCTTGCCTTCAAACAACCACGCAACCTCAAACAGACCATTGTCCACAGCAAACTACCCAGCCTTCAGGAGAACAGTGACCACGACACCACACAACCCTGCCACAGCAACCTCTGCAAGACGTGCCGGATCATCAACACGGATGCCATCATCGCACGTGAGAACACCATCTACCAGGTACATGGTACCTACTCTTGCAACTCGGCCAACGTTGTCTACCTGATACGCTGCAAGAAAGGATGTCCCGAGGCATGGTACATTGGGGAAACCATGCAGACGCTATGACAATGGATGAATGAACACCGCTAGACAATCACCAGGCAAGACTGTTCTCTTCCTGTGGGGGAGCACTTCAGCAGTCACCGGCATTCAGCCTTGGATCTTCAGGTAAGCGTTCTCCAAGGCGGCCTTCACGACACACGACAGCGCAGAGTCACTGAGCAGAAACTGATAGCCAAGTTTCGCACACATGAGGACGGTCTAAACCGGGATGTTGGATTTATGTCACATTATCAGTAACCCCCACAGCTTGACTCCTGGACTTGCACAATTTCACAAGCTGTACTGTCTGGAGACAATACACATCTCTTTAACCTGTGTTGAATGCTCCCTCCACCCACATTGTCTGTGCATTTAAGACCTGGCTGGCTGTAGAGATTTGCATTCTAATCAGTATTCTGTAATTTGATTTCTGTGTCTGTGCCCTGTTTGAGAACAGAGACCACTCCATCTGACGAAGGAGCATTGCTCCGAAAGCTTATGGTATTTGCTACCAAATAAACCTGTTGGACTTTAACCTGGTGTTGTGAGACTTCTTACTATATTGTCTCTCAGTGAAATATTGGATTTTTTTTTAAGGTGCCCCTGTGTCCCATTAAGACCACAAGAGATCCAATCGCTGAGTAAACTCTCCACTGGCTGGAGTCTGCCAGCGCAAAGAAAAATATTAGTGGTTTTTGGAGGCCGATCATCTCCGTCCTAGGATATTGCTACTGGAGTTCCTCAGCGTAGTGCCCTTGGCTCAACCATCTTCAGCTGCTTTAACCTACTTGCCCTCCATCACAAAGTCAGAAATGGGAATGTTCGTTGATGATTGTAGAGTGTTTAATTCCACTTGGAAGCCCTCTAACAGTGAAGCAAACAAATCTGCATTGCAGCAAGATCTTGACAACATTCAGACTTGGGATAATAATTGGTTAGTAACAAGTGCCAAGCAGGACATCTGCAACAAGTGCAAAACAGGTCAGTCTCAGCTCTGACATCCAGACTCGAAACGCTGGCTTATCCTCTCTCCACAGATGCTGTCAGACCTGCTGAGTTTCTCCAGGATTTTCTATTTTTGTTCCAGTTTCTTTAAAAACAGGATGTCAAGTTACCCTCCAAGTTCCACACCATCCTGAAATTTGTAATGCGACGATGCAGATTTTTGCTGGATATATTACTAGAGCATTTACTGTGAGCCAGCACACTGTTAATTAAAGCCATAAGCACTATTGCCAGTCCAAACATATTCTGCTGTCAAGTGTAACAAATCTGATTTAATCTAGGTGTTGGAATTGATGAATAAACTTTGCTGTCTGAGAGTTTGAACTGTGCATTCAAAAACACTGCTTCTGTTTCTTTGTTATTAACTTCATCATCCTGTCCTGACCAAGTTTTAATAGGTCAGGGTGTCCCAACTCACTTCCCCATTCAAATTGACACAGACCCACCCCCCTCCACCTCCCCCACACACACACAGACCCACTCCACCCGCACGCACGCGCACACACCACCCGCCCCCACACATACACAGACCCACTCCACCTTCCCCCCCCCCCCCACTCACACACAGACCCACTCCACCCGAGAGACACACACACACACCTCCTCCACCCCCCCCCCACACCTCACCCCAAGACGCACACCTCACCCCAACACATACAGACAGACCCTCTCCCCAACCACGCGCACAGACCCTCCCCCCACACATGCACACAGACCCTCCCCCCACACACCCGCACAGACCCCCTCTCCACATACGCACATGCAGAGACCCCCTACACGCACGCGCACACACACACAGACACTAACCCCCTCCCCACACACAAAGGCCCCCTCCACACACACACACACACAACCCCTTCCCCACACACACGCACGGGCCCCCTCCATACACACGCACGGACCCCTTCCACACACACGCGCGCACCCCCTCCACACACACCCGCGCACCCCCTCCACACACACCCGCGCACCCCCTCCACACACACCCGCGCACCCCCTCCACACACACACGCGCACCCCCTCCACCCACACACGCGCACCCCCTCCATACACACACGCGCACCCCCTCCACCCACACACGCGCACCCCCTCCACCCACACCCGCACGCGCACCCCCCCCACATCCGCACGCGCACCCCCCCCCAACATCCGCACGCGCACCCCCCCCAAATCCGCACGCGCACCCCCCCCCACATCCGCACGCGCACCCCCCCCCACATCCGCACGCGCACCCCCCCATGCACGCACGCACGCAAAGATGGTGGGTTTGGAATGTGCTCTCAAAGAAACCTTGGTAAGTTCCTGTCGTGCACCTTGTTGGTGGTGCACACTGCTGCCACTCTGCATAAGTAATGGATGGGATGCCAATCAAGCGGCTGCTTTGTCCTGGTTGGTGTCAAGCTTCTTGAGAGTGTTGTTGGAGCTGCACTCATCCAGGCAAATTGAGAGTATTCCATCGCACCCCAAACTTGTGCTTCTAGCTGGTGGACAGGCTGAGTGGAGTCAGCTGATGAGTTACATGCAGAATTCCCACCCTCTGACATGCTCTTGTAGCCATAGTATTTATGTGGCCCAGTTAAGCTTCTAGTTAGTGGTCGCCCCCAGGATGTGGATGTACAAAAGTGCTCCCAGAACTCGATGTGTATCCACTGAGGGGTAAAGGCAGAAAGAGAAATCAAAAGTGAATACAAACACAGGAGGGGGAAGAGAAATAACAGGGTCTACTTTAATTCCCCCTTTCTGTTGTAAACCGGCAGAGGGGCAGTTAAAATAGATCGTGGGAGTAATGACCCATTCCTTTCGCACCTCCATCTGGTCCCAAGCTGGTGGGAACTCTTGTGTTCTGATTACATCACTGGAGCCCAAACTTCTGTTTTAATGTCAAGACTGAGTGAGGCAATTGTGGTGACTTTCTTTCCCTGCAAAATATTGCTGAGAACTGCAATCAAGGTCTGAACAGGCCAAAAAGATCTGGTTAAATCTTTTGTTTTCAGTTTGGTTGTAGACCTGGGAGGAACAAGAGCCCTTCTGGGCCCCACAAGGGAACTATGGGCCTACTTTTTCTAGGCTTTGTCCTGCACCCCTGTATTTGAGATTTCCCTCCTGAAGCACATAGCTTTGTCTTGTGGGCTGTTCACTTAGGGTGCCTGGTGTAGCCTCTTATCACCCTATTTTAAAGGGCATCTGTTTTGGTCCAGGAGTTGGCAAGTGGCACAAGAATTAAGTCCCAACCGTTAAAATTGATCAAATCAAGCATCTCTGATACCATTCCAGCCTGGGAGTCAAAACTGATGAATCAAATTCACACAGGCAACAAGATACACATGGTCAAGATAGGCAGTGAGTGACTGAGTGAAACATGTACACACAGTCAAAGAGTTTATGTTTTGCTTACAGACAGACTTTCCATCCCCTCCAGTACACACAAAATTGAGAATGGGTGGATTGTCGCTACGCATTTTCCCAGTAGCTATTTTTATTGTTCCTCAGGGAACAGTTTAAACTGTTTCAATCAGAGCTGAATAGTGAGCTACACTTCAGGCTTCTCCCAGACTCTCTGTTCCAGGGAAATGTCACTTGCCAAAAGGCAGGGCTCTCGAGATTGTCAAAGTCTGACAGTAATTGAAGTGAACAGGAAGTTTGCCCTCAAACGGTGACCCAGCACATACATGACCCTGCAACTTTCCATGAGTTGCTGTATATAGAACAAATCTGTAACCTTCCCAAATCCCACATGTTACAGTGGGTGACTGATCTGGCCTGTATGTCTTAGAAGCATGCTAGACTTGAAGCTTTTACAATGAAGGTTGATACTGCATTGTTTCTTTGCTCTCTACCTCCGTTACCCTATTGCTCTGAACCCTAGACTGACTTACGTTGAACTTGGTGCACAAATAGCTAAGTGCTCCCAACATATATAATATATCTCACTATCTGTTCCAATGTTTTTGTTTAATAGTCAGCTCAGCAGTTGCCTTGCTGTGCAGCAGGGCTCGCAACAGATAAAGTTTAGTTTATTCATTAGTGTCACAAGAAGACTTACATTGACACTGCAATGAAGTTACTGTGAAAATCCCCTAGTTGCCACACTCTGGCACCTGTTCAGGTACACTGGGAGAATTTAGCATGGCCAATGCGCCTAACCAGCACGTCTTTCAGACTGTGGGAGGAAACCGGAGCACCCAGAGGAAACCCACGCAGACACGAGGAGAACATGCAGACTCCACACAAACAGTGACCCAAGCCGGGAATCGAACCCGGGTACCTGGCACTGTGAAGCATAGTCTCGAGTGCCAAATAATGCCAAGTTGGTGGTATAGTTGGTCAGTATGAATACACAGTGCCAGGTTTGCCCAGTCCATATCTGAACAGGGATGGGACTTGTGATGATTGACAGCAGCACTTTAAAAAGTAACAGCAGCAGCTGATAGTTTGATTCTTCCTGCCTTTGCTCTGAAACTGATCAAAGCTGCTCTGAGTGAGGAGGGAGAAGAAGAGGCCATAGAATGGAGGATCAAAAAGAATGATGCACATCAAGATGAGGATCTTAATGCTGGGGAAAATTGAATTCTTTCTATTTTAAGCTCTGCCAAAAAGTCAAGCATATCTCTCATTGCCAATACACACTTCAGTCTCCAGCATCAACTCCTCTGTCCCAACCTTAGCATCAAGACAGCCAAATCCAAGGTGACAATCAAATGGCACGCTGCCTTGTCAGAAGTGCTTCCCTATTCAATGAGATACTACTCCATGGTCCAACATTACCAACCCTGGCTGGAGATATTCCTAGAGGATTCATCACATGATCCCTTTCCAACTTTCCTGCCCAGTTAAATAGTCCTTTTGTGCTATTGAAATATTTTTATAATTGATAAACAGAAAAGTTCAAGGAAATGTTAACAACATATCCGGTTTGATTGTCAGTGATTTTTCTCCTGCGTTGCTTTCCACAGTGTTGAGGGGATTAATCTTTAATTCCTGGAGATATCATAGCTGCATTTCTGAGAATTGTTATTCTGGAAGGGTGTGAATGGGCTCAGGACCCATTTCTAGATCTAAACCTACTTTGTCACTCAATGCATCACATTAATTCAACTCACTGAGCAGCACAACCAAGCATTCACAACATAAAATGGATAGTGCACTGAAACCAGGAGTAAAAGGTAAGTCTCCATAGTACCAGATGCCTAGAAGCTGCTCTCCGTTTTGAGAGGTAGAGCTGACTGGTGGTGATTTAACCTGAGGATCACCGCACCTCAGGCAAGTGGCAAGTTTGTGAAGGTAGGGCCTTCATGAATAACCTCAGCCGGTACAGGAATTGAACCTGCTGGCATCCCTCTGCATCACTAACCAGCTGTCCAGTCAACTGAGCTAACCAACCCGCTTGAAACCAGGAGTATAAACTTATACAATTCATCAACAAAATGAGAAGTGGCTTGGGAGCAATGCATAAAGAAGATAGCAACATTCTTTTTCAAACATGCTCGGTCCCTGAAGGCTGAAAATAATTACATTGCCAAGAGGCAATCTGTCAAGATCAGGGACCTCAAAAAGTAACTGGGGCTTCATAAAACCAATTCGACTCTGTCAACAACAGTGAAATGGCAGAC
The DNA here is from genome assembly GCF_964213995.1 of Mustelus asterias. Taxonomy (NCBI): domain Eukaryota; kingdom Metazoa; phylum Chordata; class Chondrichthyes; order Carcharhiniformes; family Triakidae; genus Mustelus; species Mustelus asterias. The sequence continues at coordinate 17,440 of NW_027593276.1, forward strand.
TGTTTCCTGAGGTACCCTGCTTTATGGACTGTGAGGGTTAAGAAAATTCAGTCCACTGTCAGATTGAGCGAGCAGCCTAAAGTATACTGGACACATATACCAGACACAGCCTGAAGCACCATTCAGATCAGAGCTCCATCTTAGAAAGGGAAAACTATAACTCCATCTATCCCCCAGCAATGAGAAGACGAAGCTAGCTTGGCTTCACAAGAGTGGACCTGCCTATTTGTCATGGTGAAATCTCCGATCAGTATTGATGGAATCCACAGAGAAATCTGGACTTAAAGCCATTACTTCACAGCCCAGCAATCAATTGAAGCCAAAGGGTATTATGGGATGAAGAACTGAGCGAAGAAAAGAAAGAGAGAACATTCTGACATGAGGGGACAGCACTCCTTTTTAACTGGTTCTTCTTTAGGTGCCTTTTACACAGTAACAATGATCGGTACTGATCTATTGCCAGGAGGCACAATCCCAACTGCTGTCTTGCCTAAGGGACATGCTGAGAAATACCACACATACAGTTAGTGCCAGCGATTCCCCACAGCGAGGTCATGTAGCTGTGGGCAGCTCATCATTCAAATGAAAAACAGCCCCTTCCCCACAGTGCAATCTTAAACCCTGTTGACTGGCAATTTCCTTGTGGCACTATGTCAGAAGTGCCGCTGAGCCAGCTAACAGGACATTTCAAGCTGTTTCTTAAAACGACAGGCAGGAAACAGGACCAAGGCAGAAAGTTGCATGAGGAGCCAAGCTTTGGCTCTGAATAGAGACACCAAGAGAGTTTGAATGATCACACCAGTAGCTCTTATGCAAGATGCATGTGGAAACTGGCCTCATCTAACTTGCAGCCATGCTGCAGGGATGAATCTTGCATTCTGGGAGGCCAATCTGGCGAGATTACCAACCCTAGTCCCAATTGCACTGAACACAGTTTGCAAATATATATAGCCACAAATGGACTGGCGGAGGGAGGGGAGAGACTAGAAGTATTACTGCATTGGAACTAAGAAGCCATGTTGCACCCTGCACATACAACAAATTGAAAACCTCCCTCTTGACAAGATTGAGGATACAAAGGGAATGTGATTGTACAGGTCGAAACTCCCTCCCTTCCACAGTATAAACCAGGTATAGCTGGGTGGATAGCTTGGGGACACTGGTGTATCATTCAGGAGTGATCGAAGGAAGAGTTTGGCTCTGTCTGCCCACACTGCTGGATGTCGAGGGATTGATTGGCAAAGGAAGTGGAACCAAAGATAGGCAACAATCTTTGAAGTGCATTAGTTTGGGGCAGATCAAATTTCTGCATCGGCAACAAAACAACTTTATTTGTTAATCTAAAAGCAAAAATCCAGTGACACTTTGCAAGAAGACCTAGATTCCTCAGTAATATATAAACAGCACATTCTTTATGGAACGATATATCCAACATTTTGGAAAAAGGCACTCCATTCAGATCCTCAGTTTAGTTTTTCGATCAGTAATACATAATGAGATATGTTTTCAGAGTTCCCACTAAAATACATCCAGTTCTACAATTGTAAATTTTGTCCTTCCAATCTGGGGCTGAGCCTGGATGGAGTACTTTGAGCTGTATAACATGGGTGAATTAATTGTGGCTTTAAGTTAGTCATTACAGATGGTCACTCTGGAGTACTTTGAAGGAACGAATTGAGAGCATCAATCCAGATGTGTATTGGTACTAAAATATTTTGCCTTGTGTGGTTTTTGCTTTCAAATATCGATACAGGCCAACTGAAAGCACAGTACAACAGGAATATAATGAGTAGAGTGGGAAGATGCTGTTACATGAAATGTTGCATTGACAATATCTTCACCCTCTATCTGAATGGGTGTAGCATTTAGCAAGTGTGCTGGTGACATCTTGTGGTAAATCATTACCGATGATTTATTATATTGACAGCCTGTCCAATGTACAAAGCTCAAACTGCCACTACGGTTAAATGCCGACCTGTCGTTGAAAGATTGGGCATAGAACAAGATGCAGTATCACTTGGGAGCACTAACAAGGCCAGTGATCTACTGGAAGCACTTCAACAACTTCGAAGCCCAGGAGAATGAAGCCTGAGCAGTTTGTGTGTGATATCTGAACCAAGGAGTTCGATTACATCGTTCAAACTCATCCTTGTTATGTTAATGTTACATTTCCTGGTAATAAACTGTAGGTCACTACAATGATACTACTGTAGGTCACTGCAATAATCTGCAATGATTACTTCAGGTAAGTGTTCAACACAGATCTGGTTACACAACAAAATGGAATGAAATGGTGCCCTCAGCGCATTAAACAAAGTACAGGTTGCAATGACTCACATACTGCCAAGCCACCAGAGTTGTGCCTTTGCAGCTTCCGTCACTTGAATGCTTTGATATAACCACGCCTGGGTTTCAATCATTCCTCCTCTAAAAACTGCTGATGCTGCCTGAGCTACGGGTCCCTCGCCGTCATCTACCTCCAACGTCTCAACTAATTCACCATGCTTCATGCAAAGCAAAAAATGACCATAAAACTATTTAGTGTTGGAAGGATCCAAAAGGGAGTATGTCCTTCAGGGAAGGGAACCTGCAGTCCTAACTTGGCCTGGGCCTACACATGACCCCAATCCCACTGCCTTCTGAAATGATTGAGCAAGTTGTTTAATTCCATCGAACCTCAAGATGATAGCCAGCCTTCACCTTCTCAGGGCAACTAGGGATGGACAATAAATGCCAGCCTTGCCAGCAAAGCTTTACTCTATGAATGAATAAAAAAATAATGGTGATAGATTCAATATTGTTCAGATGCAGAATATTTCTCAAATGATGAGAGATTAGGCAGTGTTGATGATCAAAGGGACCTGGATGTCCTTGTTCATAAGTCACTGAAAGCTAACATGCAGGTGCAGCAAGCTATTAGTCTACTGGCCTTCATTGCAAGAGGATTTGAGTGCAGGAGTAAAGACGCTTTGCTTCAATTGTAGTTTTAAGGGGGTTGCCAGGGTAGATGCAGAAAAGATGTTTGTTCTGACTGTTCTAGGAGTTCTCTAGAACCAGGGGACATAGACTCCAGATAAGGGACCTGTCATTTAGGACTGAGATGATGAGGATTTCTTTTCAATCAGTGTGGTGAATCTTTGTAATTCCCTACTCCAGAGGGTTGTGGAAGCTCAGTCATGGAGTACGTTCAAAACAGAAATTGATAGATTTCCAGGTCCTAATGACATCAAGGGTTATGGGGATGGAGTGGGAAAATGGCATTGACGTTGATGATCAACCATGGTCCAACTAAAGGCAGAGTAAGTGCGAGAGGCTGAATGGCTAACTCCTGCTCCTATGTTCATGGTGAGAATTTCTATTAGTAGACTTCTGAAACTATTTCATAACCCCAGACAAAACAGTAGTTGTAGCCATTTTTAAACGTCCCTCCTTTCCACAAAGATTTATAACTGTGCTTATTTCACTTTCAAAATAGTATGGCTTTCCTGCGATTGATTACTCAGAGGGAGCAGCACAGACCAAGTTAGCTGGTTCCTAAAGGACATGGCTTCTAGACTGGTCCTGCTGCAGGAGGTGAGGGAGCCAACAAGAGGAAAAAACATACTTGACCTCATCCTCACCAACCTGCCTGCTACAGATACATCTGTCCATAAGAGTATCAGGGAGTGTGATCACTACACAATTCTTGGAGACAAATCCCGTCTTCATATTGAGAATACCTTCCATCATGTTGTGTGGCACTACCACTGTGCGAAATGGAATAGACTTTGAACAGACCTAGCAACTCAAGACTAGCATCCATGAGGCACTGTGGGCAATCTGCAGCAGCAGAATTGTATTCAACCACAATCTGTAACTTTATGGCCTGGCATCTGCCCCACTCTACCATTACTACCAAGCCAGGGGATCAACCCTGGTTCAATGTAGAGTGTAGGAGTGCATTTCAGGAGCAATACCAGACATACCTTAAAAACAAAATGAGGTGTCAACCTAGTGATGCTACAATACAGAACTACTTGGGTGCCAAACAGCTTAAGCAGCAAGTGACAAACTGAGCTAAGTGATCCCACAATCACTGGATCTGATCTCAGTTCTGCAGTCCTGCCACATTAGGTCATGAATGATGGTGGACAATTAAACAACTCACTGGAGGAAGAGGCTCCACAAATATCTCAACCTTCAATGATGTGAGAATACAGCACATCAGTGCAAAAGATATGGCTGAAGTATTCACAACAATCTTCAGTCACAAGTGCCAAGTCGATGATACATCTCGGCTTCTTCTGGAGATCCACAGCATCACAAGTATCTATCATCAGCAATTTGATTCACTCTGTGCGATATCAAGAAATAACTGAAGGCACAGGATACTGCAAAGACTATGGGCCCTGACAATTTTCCGGCAACAGTATTGAAAGACCTATGCTCCACGACCTGTTGCAGGGCTAGCCAAGCAATTCCAGTGCAGCTACTTCACTGGCATCCACCCAGTAATGTGGAAAATTGCCCAACTATGTCCTGTCCACAAAAAACAGGACAAATCCAATCTGGACAATTACCACCCCATCAGTTTACTCTCAATCATCAGTAAAGTGATTGAAGGGGTCATCAACAATGCTATCAAGCAGCACTTACTCAGCAATAATCTGCTCACTGACGTTCAGTTTGCATTTTGCCAGGGCCACTGAACTCCTGACTTCATTACAGCCTTGGTTCAAACAAAAAAGAGTTGAACTTCAGAGGTGAGGTAAGAGACACTGTCCTTGATATCAAAGCAGCTTTTGACTGAGTATGGCATCAAGGGGCCCCATCAAAGCTGGATTCAATGGGAATCAGGGGGACAACCCTCTGCTGGTTGGAGTCAGGCTTCGCACAAAGAAAGATGGCTGTGGTGATTGGAGGTCAATCATCTCAGTTCCAGGACATCACTGCAGGAGTTCCTCAGGGTAGTGTCCTAGGCTCAACCATCCTCAGCTGCTTCATTAATGATCTTCCCTCTATCATAAGTGGGGACATTCGCTGACGATTGCACAATGTTCAACACCATCTGCAACTCCTCAGACACTGAAGCCGTCCATGTCCAAATGCAGCAAGATCTGAACAATATCCAGGTTTGGGCTGACAAGTGGCAAGTAATATTTGCACCACACAAGTGCCAGGCAATGACCATCTCCAACAAGACAGAATTCTAACCATCTTCTCTTGACATTCAACAATATCATCACCACTGAATCAACATTTTGGGGGTTACCACTGACCATTGACTAGCCATATGAATACTGTGGCTACAAGAGCAGGTCAGAGGCTAGGAATCATGTGGTGAGTATCTCACCTCTCGACCTCCCAAAGTCTGTTCACCATGTACAAGGTACAAATTAAGAGTGTGACGGAATACTCTCCACTTGCCTGGTTGGGTGCAGTTCCAACAACAACCAAGATGATTGACGCCATCCAGAAGAAAGCAGCCCACTTGATTGGCACCCCATACAGAAACATTCACGCCCTCCACCATTGATGCACAGCAGTGAGTACCATCTGCAAGATGTACTGCAGGAACTCACCAAAGCTCCTGAGACAGCACCTTCCAAATCCATGACTGCTACCATCTATAAGGACAAGGGCAGCAGGTACCCGAGAACACCACCACCTGCAAGTTCCTTTCCAAGCCACTCACCAGCCAGACTTGGAAATATATCATCATTCCTTCATTGTTGATGGGTCAAAATCCTGGAACTCCTTTCCTAACAGCACTGTAGGTGTACTTACACCACATGGACTGCAGTGATTCAAGAAGGCAGCTCACCACCACATTTTCAAAGGCAATTAGGGATGGGCAATAAATGCTGGCCAAGCCAACAACACACACATCCCATGAATGAATTTTTATAAAACAGAAATTAGAGGAGGCCATTTAACTCCTCAAGCCTGTTCCACTAGTGAATTAGTGTATGGCTGATCTGTATTTGAATGCCATCCACCAGTCATGGCTTCGGAACTCTTAATACTCACGCCACAATAAAAACTTAAATCTCAATTGCACTACCACTGAGAGAACGGGAGCAGCGCCAACAGAGCGGGGGAAGTCACACCGAGACAGCGCAGGTAAGAGACACCAAGAGAGCAAAGGGAAAGCTAGTGTGTGAAAGCGGGAGGGGTGGATTGGAGGAGAATGGTGGAGCGGAGTAAAGAGAGGGAATGGAGGAAGGGGAAAGTCAGAAGGGGTGTGCAAAAGAGAACAAGGAAGAAAGTGAATGATGAAAGGGGATTGATTGCAAGAGCATGTGTTTGTGCACGTGAAGTTTAAGAAGTGGTCAATGTTGTGTTTATTTGTGATGCCTCCTGTGGTCAAATTTCTATTTCTTTTCTCTTGCTGATGTTCAGTTCTTAATATCAAAATGTCACCGATGCTAAAAGGTTAAATTATAACATTTGCTTGAGATGATTTGATGGTGCTGATAAGCAGAAACTATTTCCTCTGCTGGATGAAAATCCAGAACAAGGGGGTCTGAGCTTTACGTTAGAACTCAGTCATGTACAAGGAAAATCAGCAAGCACTTCTTAAAATATACAAAAGTGGAATCTGGAACTGCCTCAAAAGGCTGAAGACCAATTTTGCTGTTGCATTATGATACCAAGAGATTTGAATCAAAAGCAGGCAAATATAAGTAAGGTAGAGGTCGAATGAAATGGCAGCAGTTTAAGGAGCTGAATGACCTCTCCTGTTATGTTTCTTGGGTACCCTCTCGTTATCTACAAAATTAGCATTTCTTCACATATTAGTCCAGATAGTGAGCTTAATCGGCTAATAACCAACATCATTTAAACTGATTACATTTTTTTTTGGACCTTGTTGTGAGCAAATTGGCTGCTGTATTTCCTCCATCATAAGTGACGACAATTCAGTTGGTATATTGTTGAAATGAGAGACATGTTGCTGAAGCTTTTCATCTTGCTTCACTCATTAGGACAAAGGCAAGAATACCAAATTTCAAATCATCAAAACCATTTATACTATGGGAAAAAATTGATACGAATTGGTTGGCAAGTTGACTCTGATTTCCAAGTCATTGTCATGGGAAAAGCGCTTCTCCCATTCTCTCAGTGGTAGTGCAATTGAGATTTAAGTTTTTATTGTGGCGTGAGTATTAAGAATTCCAAAGCCATGACTGGTGGATGGCATTCAAATACAGATCAGCCATACACTAATTCACTAGTGGAACAGGCTTGAGGAGTTGAATAAGCTCCCCAAGCTCCCGGGGAATTCAAAAAATGAGTAAGGTTTGAACATATTCCTTTGGTTTGCAGGGAATGCGTTGTTGCATATCAATGTAAGTCACTTCTAGCCAGAAAAACAAGCAACTTTATGAGTTTGATTGATTATCTCAAACTGCAAATTGAAAATTCAAAAAGTACTTCATTTGCTGCAAAGCTCTTTGGGACATCCTGAAGATATGAAAGGTGCTATAGAAATGCAAAACTTTTCTTCTATTTGACCAAGGTTATCAGAACAAGACAATCCAGTCCTCATCGCCATTCGTGTGTCTATGTTTCCTGAAGGATGCATAGCAATCTTAAGCAGGGAGACCGGCCTTTTGCCCCTTCATAACTGGGTCATTCAGAGGTCAATTACAGACAGTGCTGCTGTGCCCATCAAGATTAGCTGACTCAGCACAGAACTCAGTGTCTTCCTGTTCAGAACAACTCACTCACCCAAAGGACAAACTTGCTGGGTGATCGAGGAAGCTGCAAGCATTAAACCTTCATCCAGCATTGCTAAGCTTCAATATTAAGCTTGATAGTCAAAGCAAATGGTACGAGACAAGAGGCCAGCTTTAAGCATTGCAATTTAAAGATTGAAGAATAGATCGCTCAGGGTGAAGTCCAAATTCCCTTTCACCTGCTTTATCTCCCATGTCAATACATGTCTGTGATGTGCCAGCACCCTTCTACTTCCCAGGTTCCAACCTCTGAGTTTCTTGCCTTTGCTATCACATCTAATTAACAATGGCCCAAACTAGTAACTAAAGCAGCTGGGAAATCAGGAGGAGATACTTTTAAGAAAGCTTGACCTCCCCCTACCAATGACCTTCGTATGCTCAGCAATGACTACCCTAGACAGGAATACGGCAGCCCAATCTTGCAGGAGAGAGAGCATTCAATCCTTAAGTCCTGGCTACAGCACTGCCTTCAGTAGTGGGGTGGCGGGAATGCACAGCTAAGATCACAACTGAAAAATGAATGATATCAACAGGTAAGTAGGGATTGAACGTTTCCGAAAGCAACACTGAGCTCCTGCACCTGCAGCTCAATGTTTCCTATCAGTTCACATTAAAACAGACTCCGAATGCAAAGAATGAACCTTCACAGACAGCTTCTCTTACCTATGAAACACTATACCCCAGGACACGCGCCCTCACTATCAGCAGTTTGAAGACAGGATTTCACCATTCACTACCTCAGGGTGACCAAGCCTTACATTAGGCTACAGCAATCTTGAAATGTAACTCGCCAGTTAGGATTCAGCACAAATTCTTCAGCTTTTGTTGCATATGTTGTAACTATCAACTGACTAGAGAAAATGAGATTGTCCCCTTTAGAGCAGGGACAGCTAAGGGGAGATTTAATAGATGTCTTTAAAATCATGAGCAGTTTTGATAGAATAAGTGAGCAGGTTCTGACTGGAACCGAAGTTTTTAACCACTGGAAAGCTTAAAATGGCCCGGGGGGGGGGGGGGGGGGTGTGTGTGTGTGTGGTGGTTATGATGATTTGGAACGCACTGTCCAAGGTTGATAGAAGCAGATTCAGTTATTATTTTCAAAAGGAAATTGAATAAATATTTGAAAATGCAAAATTTGCAGGACTCTGGGGAAAGTGATGGGGTATCAGGATTAATTGAATAGGCTGAAAAGTCATGGTTAACCACAGTGGCCTCCCTCTTTGAGGTAGAATTCTACGAACAAGGTCACTGTTGTGTATATGGCCATCTGTCAGTTATCATTGACTGCGCATTATACAATTTAATTAATAAAATGCCCTTTTCCAAATTCCTTCATAAAACCATTGAATACATTGTCAAAGACCCATAAAACTAAGTGAGATAAATGTGGCCTGAAGAAGACAAGTCCCATCGCCTCCTCAGCCTGATACCAACCTGGGAATCATTATTCAATGTTAGATTTTAGATAGAATTAGCTAATCTAATCTCAATGGATTCTCATTCCCATCCATTTCAACATTTTCAATTTATGAAATTAATGGACCAGATGGTTGGTGAGATGAGGACAGTGTAAACTCTGGCAAAGAAAATCTTACCTGGGAAAGGCCTGTTCCCTATACTACTGCACCACAAACCATGGTGCTTGTGTAAAATGATAAATATGCCCTAAAGGCCAATTACAATGTCATGGAATCAGGTTCAGTGCATGTTCATATCAAATGTAGTCAGTCACACCACACACATTTATCTAATAGAAACATGCCTGTCATAGTGTGGCACTGATGTATTAGATTACGGGGGACAAGGACATGCATTTGGATTCAGTCGATATTAAGTTCTCGTATAAAGTGTGGAAACAATGAGAAACTTGGCTTTTAGACAGTTATTTTAAAGGAAACTACTTTGCAAGGTTCCCTTGAAAGAATTATATTTTCCTAGAATTTCCATTTTCTGTTCCCATTTGCAGTCATCCCCAAAGCCAGAATTCAAAACTAGGGGCAGTAGTTTCCAGCTGCATGCACCCAAAACTGGAAATTCCTGCCCAACGTCAATGGACCTTTAAAATGGTTCGCCAAATTTTCTGTCCCGCCCACTGCAATTCACACGGCAGACAGGATCAGAAAATGTACCCCGAGGTCGGTGGAATGAAAGGACTGCACCTTGCAGATCAGACACTCTTCAAACAGTGATGCGACTCTGCCAGAGTTTCATGGAATCCCTAAAGAGCAGGAAACGGCCATTCAGCCCATCAAATCTGCATCAACACTCTGACAGAGCATCTTTCCCAGGCCCACCCCATCCCTGTAGCTCCATGCATTTACCATTGCCAATCTCCCTTACCTACACATCTTTGGACAGTTAAGGGGCAATTTAACACGGCCAATCTACCTACATCTTTGGACTCGCATCTTGTACCTGCTTTATGCTGGTGCCAGTCACCAGATCACTTACAGGTTCAGCAGTCCTAAGGTGGGCAAGCTGCGACTCGCTTTAAACGCCAGCTTACACTTCACAAATAATGGGCCCATGCCATTTAGATTCAAACACCTTGGATACCTGTCTTTTGGTCTTTAGTCAGAAGTGCTCAAATGAGTGTGACATTGGGTAAACAACCGGCCCCGAGGGTTGAGGGAGCAAATTCTCGCCAAGCAACAGACAACTAGCTTCTTAATACCTCAGCTAAATCAGACGACAAAGATCAAAGAGATGAAAGCAAATAAAAAAATGCCACCTCCAAAGGTGCAAAGGTCAGCTACTTGGCTACATCTGCTCATCCTCCAGGATCAGTAAACCGCTCTCACCTGTCACAGGTCTTATGCCTTTTCTGATTATTTAGCTTATGAATTATATCTAAATGAATCTGTTGCTTCTTAAAAAGCTACTTCACTATGAGCGCCACTGTCTTTTTGGACCTAAACCTGACAACTAATTTAGAGAAAGTTTATGACCAGGTACCCAGGAAGGAAGTCTGGAAATGTGCTAGAATTGGTGCCATCCTTGAGATGCATACACCACTGTTACAGGACATGGACAAGGAATGCCAAACAAGAGCAATCTCTGTGTGGGGAAGAGAGTTTTGAAGTCAAAGATGGATTATACAAAGGATCAGCACTGAGCCTCTTCCTGACTGTCATGGGTATCCTAACTGAGCAAGGGTGGCAGGAAGTGCCACTGGCAATGTCATTTGTAGATGACATTGTGCTACATGGTGGGTATGAAGATCATGAGACAAAAGACCCAATATATGGATTGTCAGTTTGAGCCTTAGGGGAGAGAGCAATGTGTCTGGGAGAGAGCAGCATTCCCTTTGTGTGTGCGTGGCTGTGGAGCAATCAGGACTATGCTACGCAAGGAACAAAATGGTCATGCACAAGCAAAATACCTTCAAGATATGCCCATGACTGGCCATGAACTACAGCAAGCTGGCCACACACAATAAACCGAAGTTGGAAGGAACAAAAACAGAAAATGCTGCAAAATCTCAGCAGGTCTGACAGCATCTGTGGAGAGAGAATAGAGCTAACGTTTTGAGTCTGGATGACCCTTCATCAGAGCTCAGTTGGAAGGAAGATGGAAAGAAGACTGGTAGGGAGTCTTGCCCACTGGGAAGGCATATCAAAAATTCAGATGTACACCATGGCTGACTTTCAGATCTTCATGGAATATTTGGTTAACTGTGCATTGCACAGGGTCAGATTTCCAATCTATGGGCAGATGGGCAGGAAGGTCAAGTCAGAAGATTGCTCCTGCAACCCATGGATTGTCTGGATAGTAAGAAGTCTCACAACACCAGGTTAAAGTCCAACAGGTTTATTTGGTAGCACAAGCCACAAGCTTTCAGAGTGCTGCTCCTTCATCAGGTGAGTGGGAGTTGTGTTCACAAGCAGGGCATATAAAGACAATTTACAAGATAATGGATGGAATGCGAGTCTTTACAGGTAATCAAGTCTTAAAGGTACAGACCAATGTGAGTGGAGAGAGGGTTAAGCACAGGTTAAAGAGATGTGTATTGTCTCCAGACAGGACAGTTAGAGATTTTGCAAGCCCAGGCAAGTCGGAAGTTACAGATAGTGTGACATGAACCCATCTTGAATTCAAACATCTCTAGTATCATTCCGATAAAGCTATCCACTTCCTAGGCCTTGACATCTTTCTTCAAGTGTGGTGCCCAAAATTAGACAATCTAGATGAGGTTTAACCAATAATTTCTGAAGGTTTACCTTAATGCTCTTGTTTTAATACTGTCTTTTTCTGAAGGGGAAGGATTTTATTCTTGCTACAAACACCATTTCTGAGTCATTGGCAACTCTTCCCTCTTCCTGGCGACTGTCTAAGGCTCAACAAGACAGCTCGCAACCTCAATATTATACTTGACCTAGGATGAGTCTCTGAAAACTTACATGCAATATTAAAGGCCACGTTTTTTTCAAATCTGACTCCACCCCTACCGTAGCTCACCTGATACTGGAACCCTCACCCACATCTTTGTTACCTTGAGACTTATTTCAGCAGGCTGCTGTCTGTTTTCCCACGTTCTACTCTCCACATATTTGAGGTTAACCATCGCTCTGCTGGCCATTTCCTAACTCACTCTGTGCTCTCTAACCTACGTTGGCTCTGGGCTGAGTAATGCTTCCATTTTTAAATTCACATTTTTGTTTTCGGGTCCCTCATGGCCTCCTCCCTCCATATCCTGCCCCACAACCCTCCAAAGTTATCACTGATCCTCCAGCTCTGACCTCATGCACATTTCAGATTTGAACTGTTCCTCCAACCTTCAGCTGCCCCGAAGCTCGGGAATTCAATCCTAAACCTCTCCACCCTTCGAGCTCATTTCTCTTATGAAGACACTTGTTAAAACGTACCTTTTAGACCAAACTTTTGGTCACTTGCACTATTATCTCCTTAAAGACTCAGTGTTGAGTTTTATTTGATTACTCTTCTGTGATGTGCCCGAGGAAGGTTTACTTCGTTAAAGGTAGTAGTAAATACAAGTTGTTGTTGTCCCTACAACTTCAAAGGTTAATACATGTACTCCCCCAGATATTTCTATAGCGGCACCCTTTGTAAAATTGTATAACTTCATTCACATTACCGAATACGACCTATCCACTTTGCAACATTTAGTTTCGTCTCTCATGCATCTGCCCATTTCACCAGCCGGCAGGTGTCCTGTTGAACTGTCCTCCTCATTGTCCACTACATTCCCAAACATGAAAACTATTTCCTCAACCCATGCCATCAGCTCACTGATGTTTGTGTCAAAAAGAACAGAAGTTTGAATCCTGACTCCTGGGGAAAACCGTTGTTCACTTCTCGCCAGTTTAAAAACAACCATTTACCAAAATTCCGTTTTCTCACACATCGATAATTTCATATTCACACTGCCACTGCCTGTTTAATCCCAAGAACTTTAAATTTTGCTAACCAAGCATACAGAGAGAGGGGGGCGGGGGGGAGGGAGGGAGAGAGAGAGGGGGGCGGGGGGGAGAGAGAGGGGGGCGGGGGGGAGAGAGAGGGGGCCGGGGGGAGAGAGAGGGGGCCGGGGGGGAGAGAGAGGGGGCCGGGGGGGAGAGAGAGGGGGCCGGGGGGGAGAGAGAGGGGGCCGGGGGGGAGAGAGAGGGGGCCGGGGGGGAGAGAGAGGGGGCCGGGGGGGAGAGAGAGGGGGCCGGGGGGGAGAGAGAGGGGGCCGGGGGGGAGAGAGAGGGGGCCGGGGGGGAGAGAGAGGGGGGCCGGGGGGGAGAGAGAGGGGGGCGGGGGGGAGAGAGAGGTGGGCGGGGGGGGAGAGAGAGGTGGGCGGGGGGGGAGAGAGAGGTGGGCGGGGGGGAGAGAGAGGTGGGCGGGGGGAGAGAGAGGTGGGCGGGGGGGAGAGAGAGGTGGGCGGGGGGGAGAGAGAGGTGGGCGGGGGGGAGAGAGAGGTGGGCGGGGGGGAGAGAGAGGTGGGCGGGGGGAGAGAGAGGTGGGCGGGGGGGAGAGAGAGGTGGCGGGGGGAGAGAGGGGGCGGGGGGGAGAGAGAGGTGGGCGGGGGGGGAGGAGAGGTGGGCGGGGGGGAGAGAGAGGTGGGCGGGGGGGAGAGAGAGGTGGGCGGGGGGGAGAGAGAGGTGGGCGGGGGGGAGAGAGAGGTGGGCGGGGGGGAGAGAGAGGTGGGCGGGGGGGAGAGAGAGGTGGGCGGGGGGGAGAGAGAGGTGGGCGGGGGGGAGAGAGGTGGGCGGGGGGAGAGAGAGGTGGGCGGGGGGGAGAGAGAGGTGGGCGGGGGGGAGAGAGAGGTGGGCGGGGGGGAGAGAGAGGTGGGCGGGGGGGAGAGAGAGGTGGGCGGGGGGAGAGAGAGGTGGGCGGGGGGGAGAGAGAGGTGGGCGGGGGGGAGAGAGAGGTGGGCGGGGGGGAGAGAGAGGTGGGCGGGGGGGAGAGAGAGGTGGGCGGGGGGGAGAGAGAGGTGGGCGGGGGGGAGAGAGAGGTGGGCGGGGGGGAGAGAGAGGTGGGCGGGGGGGAGAGAGAGGTGGGCGGGGGGGAGAGAGAGGTGGGCGGGGGGGAGAGAGAGGTGGGCGGGGGGGAGAGAGAGGTGGGCGGGGGGGAGAGAGAGGTGGGCGGGGGGGAGAGAGAGGTGGGCGGGGGGGAGAGAGAGGTGGGCGGGGGGGAGAGAGAGGTGGGCGGGGGGAGAGAGAGGTGGGCGGGGGGGAGAGAGAGGTGGGCGGGGGGGAGAGAGAGGTGGGCGGGGGGGAGAGAGAGGTGGGCGGGGGGGAGAGAGAGGTGGGCGGGGGGGAGAGAGAGGTGGGCGGGGGGGAGAGAGAGGTGGGCGGGGGGGAGAGAGAGGTGGGCGGGGGGAGAGAGAGGTGGGCGGGGGGGAGAGAGAGGTGGGCGGGGGGGAGAGAGAGGTGGGCGGGGGGGAGAGAGAGGTGGGCGGGGGGAGAGAGAGGTGGGCGGGGGGAGAGAGAGGTGGGCGGGGGGAGAGAGAGGTGGGCGGGGGGGAGAGAGAGGTGGGCGGGGGGGAGAGAGAGGTGGGCGGGGGGGGAGAGAGAGGTGGGCGGGGGGGAGAGAGAGGTGGGCGGGGGGGAGAGAGAGGTGGGCGGGGGGGAGAGAGAGGTGGGCGGGGGGGAGAGAGAGGTGGGCGGGGGGGAGAGAGAGGTGGGCGGGGGGGAGAGAGAGGTGGGCGGGGGGGAGAGAGAGGTGGGCGGGGGGGGAGAGAGAGGTGGGCGGGGGGGAGAGAGAGGTGGGCGGGGGGGAGAGAGAGGTGGGCGGGGGGGAGAGAGAGGTGGGCGGGGGGAGAGAGAGGTGGGCGGGGGGGAGAGAGAGGTGGGCGGGGGGGAGAGAGAGGTGGGCGGGGGGGAGAGAGAGGTGGGCGGGGGGGAGAGAGAGGTGGGCGGGGGGGAGAGAGAGGTGGGCGGGGGGGAGAGAGAGGTGGGCGGGGGGGAGAGAGAGGTGGGCGGGGGGGAGAGAGAGGTGGGCGGGGGGGAGAGAGAGGTGGGCGGGGGGGAGAGAGAGGTGGGCGGGGGGGAGAGAGAGGTGGGCGGGGGGGAGAGAGAGGTGGGCGGGGGGGAGAGAGAGGTGGGCGGGGGGGAGAGAGAGGTGGGCGGGGGGGAGAGAGAGGTGGGCGGGGGGGAGAGAGAGGTGGGCGGGGGGGAGAGAGAGGTGGGCGGGGGGGAGAGAGAGGTGGGCGGGGGGGAGAGAGAGGTGGGCGGGGGGGAGAGAGAGGTGGGCGGGGGGGAGAGAGAGGTGGGCGGGGGGGAGAGAGAGGTGGGCGGGGGGGAGAGAGAGGTGGGCGGGGGGGAGAGAGAGGTGGGCGGGGGGGAGAGAGAGGTGGGCGGGGGGGAGAGAGAGGTGGGCGGGGGGGGAGAGAGAGGTGGGCGGGGGGGAGAGAGAGGTGGGCGGGGGGGAGAGAGAGGTGGGCGGGGGGGAGAGAGAGGTGGGCGGGGGGAGAGAGAGGTGGGCGGGGGGGAGAGAGAGGTGGGCGGGGGGGAGAGAGAGGTGGGCGGGGGGGAGAGAGAGGTGGGCGGGGGGGGGGGGGAGAGAGAGGTGGGCGGGGGGGAGAGAGAGGTGGGCGGGGGGGAGAGAGAGGTGGGCGGGGGGGAGAGAGAGGTGGGCGGGGGGGAGAGAGAGGTGGGCGGGGGGGAGAGAGAGGTGGGCGGGGGGGAGAGAGAGGTGGGCGGGGGGGAGAGAGAGGTGGGCGGGGGGAGAGAGAGGTGGGCGGGGGGGAGAGAGAGGTGGGCGGGGGGGAGAGAGAGGTGGGCGGGGGGGAGAGAGAGGTGGGCGGGGGGGGAGAGAGAGGTGGGCGGGGGGGAGAGAGAGGTGGGCGGGGGGGAGAGAGAGGTGGGCGGGGGGGAGAGAGAGGTGGGCGGGGGGGAGAGAGAGGTGGGCGGGGGGGAGAGAGAGGTGGGCGGGGGGGAGAGAGAGGTGGGCGGGGGGGAGAGAGAGGTGGGCGGGGGGGAGAGAGAGGTGGGCGGGGGGGAGAGAGAGGTGGGCGGGGGGAGAGAGAGGTGGGCGGGGGGGAGAGAGAGGTGGGCGGGGGGGAGAGAGAGGTGGGCGGGGGGGAGAGAGAGGTGGGCGGGGGGGAGAGAGAGGTGGGCGGGGGGGAGAGAGAGGTGGGCGGGGGGGAGAGAGAGGTGGGCGGGGGGGAGAGAGAGGTGGGCGGGGGGGAGAGAGAGGTGGGCGGGGGGGAGAGAGAGGTGGGCGGGGGGGAGAGAGAGGTGGGCGGGGGGGAGAGAGAGGTGGGCGGGGGGGGAGAGAGAGGTGGGCGGGGGGGAGAGAGAGGTGGGCGGGGGGGAGAGAGAGGTGGGCGGGGGGGAGAGAGAGGTGGGCGGGGGGGAGAGAGAGGTGGGCGGGGGGGAGAGAGAGGTGGGCGGGGGGGAGAGAGAGGTGGGCGGGGGGGAGAGAGAGGTGGGCGGGGGGGAGAGAGAGGTGGGCGGGGGGGAGAGAGAGGTGGGCGGGGGGGGGAGAGAGAGGTGGGCGGGGGGGAGAGAGAGGTGGGCGGGGGGGAGAGAGAGGTGGGCGGGGGGAGAGAGAGGTGGGCGGGGGGGAGAGAGAGGTGGGCGGGGGGGAGAGAGAGGTGGGCGGGGGGGGAGAGAGAGGTGGGCGGGGGGGAGAGAGAGGTGGGCGGGGGGGAGAGAGAGGTGGGCGGGGGGGAGAGAGAGGTGGGGGGGGAGAGAGGGCGGGGGGGAGAGAGAGGTGGGCGGGGGGGAGAGAGAGGTGGGCGGGGGGGAGAGAGAGGTGGGCGGGGGGAGAGAGAGGTGGGCGGGGGGGAGAGAGAGGTGGGCGGGGGGGAGAGAGAGGTGGGCGGGGGGGAGAGAGAGGTGGGCGGGGGGAGAGAGAGGTGGGCGGGGGGGAGAGAGAGGTGGGCGGGGGGGAGAGAGAGGTGGGGGGGGGGAGAGAGAGGTGGGCGGGGGGGAGAGAGAGGTGGGCGGGGGGGAGAGAGAGGTGGGGCGGGGGGGAGAGAGAGGTGGGCGGGGGGGAGAGAGAGGTGGGCGGGGGGGAGAGAGAGGTGGGCGGGGGGAGAGAGAGGTGGGCGGGGGGGAGAGAGAGGTGGGCGGGGGGGAGAGAGAGGTGGGCGGGGGGGAGAGAGAGGTGGGCGGGGGGGAGAGAGAGGTGGGCGGGGGGGAGAGAGAGGTGGGCGGGGGGGAGAGAGAGGTGGGCGGGGGGGAGAGAGAGGTGGGCGGGGGGGAGAGAGAGGTGGGCGGGGGGGAGAGAGAGGTGGGCGGGGGGGGAGAGAGAGGTGGGCGGGGGGGGGAGAGAGGTGGGCGGGGGGGGAGAGAGAGGTGGGCGGGGGGGAGAGAGAGGTGGGCGGGGGGGAGAGAGAGGTGGGCGGGGGGGAGAGAGAGGTGGGCGGGGGGGAGAGAGAGGTGGGCGGGGGGGAGAGAGAGGTGGGCGGGGGGGAGAGAGAGGTGGGCGGGGGGGAGAGAGAGGTGGGCGGGGGGGAGAGAGAGGTGGGCGGGGGGGAGAGAGAGGTGGGCGGGGGGGAGAGAGAGGTGGGCGGGGGGGAGAGAGAGGTGGGCGGGGGGGAGAGAGAGGTGGGCGGGGGGGGAGAGAGAGGTGGGCGGGGGGGAGAGAGAGGTGGGCGGGGGGAGAGAGAGGTGGGCGGGGGGGAGAGAGAGGTGGGCGGGGGGGAGAGAGAGGTGGGCGGGGGGGAGAGAGAGGTGGGCGGGGGGGAGAGAGA